>NC_056706.1:12436163-12718663 GCF_018831695.1 Puntigrus tetrazona
ACAATATAACGGTTTTTGCTATTATTATTGAAAAAGAGTGTACATACACAAAAACATACATGCTAAAAGCAGCATTTTTTTTTTATTCATGAGGTCTTTAACAGAAAGAAACTCATACCTCTCCGAAAGCTCCTCTGCCAATCACTTTGAGCGACTCAAAGTCCTCCAATCCAAGCCGTGTTCGTTTGAGACGAAGAAACTCGGTCTCTTTCCTAGCATGCTCAGACCGCCGAAGACGCTTCTGCACGACCACAAAAAGCCGAATACAAACAACAATGGCATTAAAACACAGAAGTTCAGAATGTAATTTTATGTTAAACAACAAAAAAAGTATTAAGACATTTGTAAATGTAATCAAGGAAATATTTTCAGAAAAAAAAAAAAAAAAACCTCACCTCTTCATCACCTAGCCCCTCCTGATCCATGACCTTCTCCAATTTCTGCTGCCTGTAACAAATAAAAGATAACTTTTAGACACGTGATGAAACACTAGCACCAAGAGGCAGAACTGCTTCATCAATCCAGTGTAAGGTGTGGTCCTCAGGGCTGACATCATTGGGGACGGAACAGGCCGTCTAAAAGGGCCCCTGGAATTAGGGAGGTTCTTAAAGAAACAATGGGTGATAGCGACAGATAGTCAGATAGTCAAACCTACAGTATGTGAAGAATTACATGCATCACAAATGCTTAGTGATTCATTTGGACTTGCCTTACCTGTTCGCTAGAAAAAGTTTCAAAACTACATTAGAGAAAATATTGGAGAAATCCTAAATATTCCATACTTATTTTAACCAATACATGGTCTATTTCCTGGATAAAATGGAAAAGTCTATACCTAGAAATATCACTAAAAGACGTCTTGACTTTTTGCTTCTCACCTCATTTCCCTTTCCTCATGCTGCGATATCAGGTTGCTATAAAAATTCTCCAGCGTCACTTTGGCCATGGTGACCCGTTCCTTGGTGTGGTTGCTCATCGAAGAGCAGGACGTCTGACTTGTCATCGCCATGGTTATCTGGACAGGTCAACCCACGTGGCATCGGAAAGGACAAAACTAGACAAGTTTGTAACTCCAAAAAGCATACAAAATAGACTCGGTTGTCTTTGCGCACCGGAGCTCTGAACAAGATATGGTTAGATACAATGATTCCCTGTTTAATCTATCAGAGGGGTTTGTAATTGTCAGACCCCCCAAATACTACCATTCTTTCTATTACCAGATTCCCAGGGGATTCTTGTGGAGGCATTTAGTGAAAGGCAGCATTTAACACTAGCTGCAGCATTTACACTGCAAGCCACACTTCTTTAACACTCAACCCTCCACTTCCCAGAAACTACGCATGCAAGGTCTGACTGGCCCTTTGTTGCGCCGGGGCCAAAACAAGCATTAAATACCGACTAAAGGCGGACATTTGGCGTTGCTCCGTTTGGAAATTCAAACAAACGCTAAATTTGTCGTCTGACTCAACTTCCACAGCTGATGTCACGGAGACTGAGGTCTGGAGGAGACGCGTTTGCAGACGGCGAGGGGAATTCTACTCCGAATAAATCGTCTGACTAATAAAACGAAATGAAACCAACGAAAACGAAAATCATATGGGCATTAACCATGCCATCTGATGAACAACACGTAATATTAATAAAGTCCATTAGTGAGAAACACGACTGGCAGAAAAAAAAGGAAGAAAAAAAACCCAAACAAACACCGTGACGTTAAACACGCACACTTAAGTTAGTCAGTGCAAACCACCGCTTTCAGCAAGTTTGTTTGTTTAACATATAAGCGGTTTTACCAACAAATTCAAGGCTAATAATTTGTTTTAATTGTAATAATTGCAGGGCTAAAGAGAAAGTTTAAACGAGCACTATTGTCAGTTAGTAAGACTGTCAGTCTGCTAGCAGCAGCCGCTAGCGTTCACTGTCTGTTCAGACTCGTCTGAGTCTGCAAAGTGTGAAAGGCTTGAGATCCAGCTTAATTTACAATAAGAGCTCAAGCGACTTGCGCAAAGTATAAACAACTACCGAAAACAAACCATTCTTTACTTGTAAACTACTTGTTTGTTGAAATAATACTTGTTTGCTTACCTTCCACTCGACCTCAAACTGACTCGAGCTAGTGGACGACGACGGACATTATTTCCTTCTTCCGGGTTTGTGCTCGAGTGGAAAAGGGAACAAAACAAAAGTCCCGTTTCTGCCGTGTTTAATATCATTTTCTAAAATTGGATGAATTTTATCAAGCTTTCTTTGAGTTACTGACGTTCTGAAAACAATTATCCTTCATTTCATCCGTACATTTTTATAGAAAAAAACTAATTCGGGTATGCCTGCACACTGATATATTTTACTGATATTCATTACTAAAATGTAAAACCAATTTTGTGACTAAAATAAAAACAACAAATGTTCTGTTTATATGGTCAAAGAATAAAAGCAAAGAAAAAATTATGGTTTTTGTTTGTTTGTTTGTTTGTTTGTTTGTTTGTTTTTATATAAGGGACACAATTGTAATACTAAATATTTCTTTGTAAAATGTATTATTATTAAGAGGTATTTTTGAAAATATAATGAAACAATAAAATGTACAAAAGCAATTATAGATCGATTTAAACAGCAAAATAAATATAAAGCAGAATTAAACAGTGACAATAAATATAAATCATTAATCACAAAAAAAATAATCACATACAAATGTTAGAAGTGCTATGTGTTTAAAAAAACAATTAAGTGTGACAGCTGTTCGGTTAGAAATCACCATCCGAGGGCGCTGTTTTACAAAGAAGTAGGGACTCTGGATCATAAATCCAAATCCGTGCTCGTGAGCAGAACATAATGACAGTCATTTTGTCATAATGGACAGTCATAATGACAGTTCATCACACACCCGGGCAGCTGAACTTCACACTCTCAGAAAAAAGGTAAAAAAGCTTTGGTGGTGCCCTTTCAAAAGGTACATTTCAAGAGTTAGTACATTAGTAACCTGAAGGTAAATATTAATACCTGCGTTGAAATATAACAGAACATAAGTATGTACTCATCATTTTACATTTCAGATATGTGCATATCAGTACCCAAATGTTTTAATAGGGTAGCTACCACAGTGACAGATTTTGTAAAAGTCTACCAGTATGGCACATTGCATTTACATTTTAATATTAGATGCATGTTTCTTATTATGCCTATGAGAGCATTCTGCTTTTAGCAAATATAACATGCCAAGCAAATTAAATAAATAATTAGGATTTGAGACTTCTAGTTTTAAAAGGGAACCTGGATCACACTATAACACTCATTTTTATATGTCCATGTTAAATGACAGCTTAAGGACTGTGTGGGAGAATTAAAATATCTCCTTTTTCTGCCTGAAGAACTCTGAGGCATGATACCCATAAAACACTTTTAAAAGGCATAATAGCTCGAAAGACAAATTAACGAAGAGGTGCTTTGTGGGATTCTGACTAGTTAGTTCACAAAAATGAAAATTCAGTCACGCTCGAGTAGTTCCTAATGTGTTGGAATTTCTTTGTTCTTCCAAACACAAAGGAACATACATTAAAGAAAGTTTGTAACCAGGTTGTTTTAGGTCACCACTGACTTCCATAGTAGAAAAAAATATTATGGAAGTCAAAAATACCATGATGATCCAAAACAAACTTTCTTCAAAATATCTTTCTTTTGTGTTCAGCAGAACAAAGTTTTTGGAATAACTTGAGGGTAAGAATTCTAAGACCGAATTTTTGAATAAACTATTCCTTTAAGGGCCTTAAAGAGGTCCTGAAAAGCACAGAGAGCCTTTTTAAACACGGTTTCCTTGAGGGACTGTCTCGTCTACAGCCCTACTGTTTGTGTGCTAAATGTAAAGTAAATGAGCTCCCCTGAAATGGCCAGAAGGGCGGCATTCCTTTGCTGTTCTGCCTTACAAAGCCAAAACTGTAAAACAGCAACAGCCGAGGTGTGTCCAAATTCACATATTTATGCATTATTCTATACTAGAAATAGTGTGAGCAGTGAGTATAAAATGTGAAAAAAGTTCACTTTGCTCGATGGTGCCGCTAATTAAACTGAGGAAATGGCTTTAATGTTTTTTAACTGAATTCTGATTCAGTTTTTCATGCTTTTTTAAAGGTTTCTAAAACCAAAACTTTAACCCATTTTTTCTTTCAATCAAAAATCAAACGTGCTCATAATGAGGTACTATCTGATTTAGCTCACTTCTTAGGACGATGCTGTAGATATGTGCAATCGGAAAAAAAGAGAAGTGAGATTCATAGTTATCTGACTTGAGAAAGGGGGCTGAACAAACTGGAAGTCCCGCTCTTTTTTTTTTTTACAATCGAAAGGGTGGAGCTTAAAACTTCCCTTTCTGAATGCTACCACGTTTCTCTCTTTAACATTCTTCCTTTCATTCAATCCGTCTGTATTAGATGACATACTCAAGAACCATCTAGGAGTATCAAACCATATTTTTTATTTTTTATATATATGCTTGAGGACCTTTTTGTTCTCTACATTGAAGATTGTTAATTAAATTATCAAAAGGTAAGAAAACTAATATCTCAAATATTCTCTCAACGGTATGTCAGTACAAACAACGTAGTTGTTTCTTTATATAGAGTCACTTGTTAATAATTCATTCGTTTCTTGATTAATTGTTAGCATCATTCATGAGGTCTTCTCTGAAAAGTTAATAGAAAGGCCACGTGCCACATGGCATCTAGCTGAAATAAATCATCAGAGAAACAGCTCAGAGAACAATCACACAATTGTCTGTACTTATTTGTTTCTCCTACACTGTTTTTCCATATAATCACAGTAGAATTATTGTATATTTCTCATACCGTATTGCAATGGCTGCTGTTGTAAGGACTAACATGCACTTACAGTATATCTAGATTCTGGAAATGACTTCAATTTTAATTTCCCTCATTTACAGTGCCACTTGATTGATACGGATTATGAATTGACATTTATCATTAAGCATTTTCTCGCTCTCATACTCGAATAGTAACACGCGTCACATTCACTGGATTCACACGTAATGTAGACAGGATGTGGGGTGAATAGAGTTTGAAGTGATGGAAGAAGACCAAATATTATACAATCCACCACCTTTCCACTATGCAGTGGTTAAATCTGACATACATTCAGAGCTTCAAAAGCCATTCGACTTGTTGAACATGTGCCATGCCTATAAGATTTCAGTTCCAGAAAGGTGTTTAACGTCAGCAGTACGTAATGGTACTTCATGACGGTTATATCGTTTCAGTGAATTCTGACAGAGGAATTTCTTGAAGGGTCTGTTCTTGTGAGATATCCCAGAGTTTATCTTGAATTGGATCACTGATATTGTTCAACTAAACTTGTCAGAACTTGACATGTCTTAGGCAAGTGGCCAGAAAATAACAATAGATTAGGTTTCTTCCAATATAGCAAGCATAGAAGGCCATTAGACTTTATAACATTTAGTGTTTTGAGTCCTGTGTGAAGCTTTGTTTTACCCACAAGGCATTTTAACAATAGCTTGCTGTGAGAGATATATGTCAGTTCCTGTCAAGACACTAGTCTTTGTGTGTGAACATCCGGTTTGATGACGATAAACACAACATCTTTAATAGCAATCTTTTTATTATAGCTAAAAGTAAACACTTGTGACCAAATGGCCACGTGTCTGAAAACACTGGCATAATGCCTTCAGTGTGTGTGTGTGTGTGTGTGTGTGTGTGTGTGTGTGCGCGTGTGTGTGTGTGTGTGTGTGTGTGTGAGGATTACGACTTTTGCTACAAGGTGTGTAGTCTCGGTGAAGATTCCTGGCCTTTAATACAGCAGCTGTATTTAGCATGTCTTTGAAACCACAGTATCAACATGACACCCAATCAAGCATTTCTAACATTAAATACATTCCATTAGTCTATTGACATGACGGTGTGAATCACTGTGAATATGCTTGCTTTCGCAAATGAATTATTACATTCTATTAAGTTTAAAATGAAACATTTTGAAACAAAAACAAATATTGAGCAAGAATAAATAAAATAACAAAGTCAATAATACTTATTATTATTGACATTATAATTATCATTTCATTTCCCACCAAACCAATGGTTACACCTGACCTGCCAAATATTCATACCCTGACATGGATCATGATTTTATTGTAAGTAGCCTATTATACAATAAAAAGTAACGAGAAACAAATAGGGAGGCTCTTAAAAATGTCAAATAAATACACAAGGAGTTGCCTTGTATAAGCAAAGACTATGTTTATGTATATGTCTCTTTTTTGGTAAACAGTCTCTTGATAGCCGATGTAGAATATAACTTATAGCTTTAAAAAAATCTGAATTGCTTAAAGATTTAATTAATCTTCACACGCTTTCGTTAGACAAACATGTCTTAATTATTCAGGAAACGAAACATTAAAAAACACATCTGTCTTGGTTTATAAAACCTACAGCAGAGAAAACTGTTTGAGAATTTACTTCAATAGTGTAGGTACATAGTGTATAGTGTCTAATGGTGTTTTTCCAGGTCTTGCATGCCTTGCAGTTACCCTTAAAAAAGCACTGATCTTCTAATCCCATTACTTACCACAACACACACACACACACACTTACCCACAATCCCCTGCCTTCTCCCAAATACTTTATAACCCCTTACCCAACTTTACACATCACCTAATTTAAACAATCATCCAAATTTGTAAACATTTCCAATGCGTTTCACTGCCCGAATGTCTTTTTTCTGCCTCATTGATAAACATACGCCTTACATAAAAAAAACCCTCTGCTAATTCACACAAAAATGAACTCTGCTGCTTCACTATTTTTAAAGTATGAGTGTTAAGATCGTGGCATCAGGCCAGGGCATCTCTAAACATAGACGCATGTCCACTCCTCCACCCAGGAGGTAATCTCTTCCCTCCCCCATCTCAAGACACAGGTGAGCTCTGAATGTGAACGCGTTCTCACACAAGCTTCACTAAGGCAACACAGAAACAAACGAATGAATGAGGACTGTCTGACCTCAGGGCACCACGTAGATACACTTTTGAGGCTTTCACAATTTTCACAAGGTTTCTCTTCATCCCACAGTGGTGAGTACTTTCTCAACATCAATGCAAGCGTGTGTTTGAATATGGGTGTGTAGGGAGGTTTGTTCTGTTCCAATACAGATAAAGTCTTGCATCAGACAAAAGGCACGTGACCAAGACTTGCTTCACAGAATTAACTTCCCTTCTTTTACAGTTAACATGAGATGTTTTATTCACTTCATGCTTTATTTAACATCAGTTGTTCATTTTGGCAGTGAGTTGATGATTTGTCAAAAGTCACTTTTACATCTACTCTTTTCCACAGACATGTTTTACATTAGGGATGATGGAACGCTGTTAAAGTACTCTTCAGATGAACTGTATATCTCGTCTTGCTTTGACTTTAAGAAGACTGTACAGACTGTGATGAGGTCTTAAATGTGGAGCGTTATTTAATTTGTGGCTCTAAAGCGAAATAAAGTTCTGATATTTTACATCCACATGTTCATTTTGTTAGTAACCTGACCATTAAAGACTGAGGTTCTGTGCCAAGCTTTTGGTAAGACTTGAAGTATTCAGGGAATTCTGTGTCAAAACCCAAATAAAGCATGAATACAGAGAAGCTGAATGAACACAGACGTTTTCCCTAATAAGGCTACTGCCAGCATCCTGAACGACAGATTAAGACTTAAGTATTTCCTGACCTACAAGAACTGGCAGATTTTTGAAGTTGAAGAAGTTGCATCAGCCATGCTATTTGTACTAAAAGATGCCTATATGATATACATATACAATTATCGGCTTAACACACGGCTCACATGATATGTCCACTAGATTCATGCCTAATTAGCTCTAAAAAGTGTCCACTTTAGTATACTTCAAATAGTTTTCACTTGTAAGAAAAGTGCACTTTGTCAAATTAGAAGTTTTACTTTACATTTTAAATCATGTAATGCACTTAATCACATATTATGTACTTGATTGCATTTTTTAATTGTTAATTAGTTGATCGATGGGCCTGTAATACTTCAAGATAGATGTTACCATAGGGCCGCGCTAACCAGTAAAACCTTGACCTCCTGGTTAAGCATCCCGACCAACTGAACACTAAACACTTAAAAATAATAATCTGGAGGTTAGAGTTGTCCATTCACCTGACCAATGGCAATCATGTACAGGAAACCTGTGTGGAAAAACCTGCCACACATTACAATTATACTGTAGTTTTACTGTAAACAACCTTTACAAACACAGAGCTTCAGAGTACTGCAACAACTAACCTACCAGCCTGAATTTAATGATGAAGGGGGGAAATACACACACAGCTGTTTTCTATCAAGGCTAATCTTTCCATTAAGTGTTTTTTTTTGCATGCATGCATTAATGCTTTTTATTCCTTTTCCCCTGCCTTCCCCTCGACCTTGATATTGTTCACATGAAGGTTTTGGTCCTGTTGCACATCATGAAGATGTAACAAGTGATTGTCCCTGTTACGAGTGATCGATTGCATTGCTCAAGCAGATCCGAGCATGTATCTGAGCAATTTATTTTCCAGATTTTTCAGCAAAGCACTCATGTTTCACAATGATTTCAGTTTAGTAAAATGATCATTTATTCTAGAACCTTTTTCTGTGTTTCAGATTGTGGTGTTCTTTGCTGGATTGTTAAGTTTTGTACAGTTTAAAATGGAACTACAGAAAGCATCAAACGGTCACTATGATCTCAGCCCTGACAGAAGTCTTGAGAATGGGTATGTTTCAATATCAACACAAAAAAGTTTTAAAAGTTCAATTTTACATGACATATCTATTAGTTTGTAGCCTTTTCTGCTTAAAGCAAAGCTTTGTTTTGAAAGATAGGGATCTGAAACGCAGGTGTTAATAGCCTTTCATGAAATCAGACCTTCTGTCAGTTTCACTTACATGTTAATTTAACCAATAATGCTATTTCATACACATATGTTTTTTATATATATTATACCAAGTCAGTATTTTTATTAATCTTTTAAATTACCTAAATTAATTTAAATAACCTTGGCAACTGAGAGTTTATATCTCACAATTATGTGGAAAAAAAGGAAGAATTCTGAGTTGGTATCACGCAATTCTGAGAAATAAAGTCAGAATTGTGAGATAAAAAGTTGCAATAACCTTTTTAAAGTTAGTTATTTTAGTGCTTCAACCTATTATTTCACCTTTTTTAATTTTAATTTGGCTTTATTAACAGTTAAATTAACTTAACAATAATAAAATGAAACTGTTGCATCAACTGTTTTAAAGTCATTTATTAAAAAATAAATATTATATCTTAAAGGTCCTCACATTCTAAAAAGGCAAAAAGTAAAGATCCAGTGCATTTTTTTAAAAAACATTTCTAAATCGGTATGTAATAGAGCTTAAAACACAGCAGGTAAAATGTATCATTGTTATTTTGCAAAAAAAAAAAATTATAGATAAATATAGATATATTGCATCATTTTTCTTATATTTCACAGATTTGATGCCCTTGAAAACTTGACAGATGGTGATACCTTCCTCCCCAATAAGAGCAATGGAAAGATAGAGACTCAGTTTACAGATGTGAGTATCCAGATTTCAGAAATTCCTTCACACAAACTTGTTGTAAAAAATGCTGGGAGAAACTGATTAGAATGATGTGAAACACAAACAAACACTCAATATTACAGTTAAGTATAAAGTGTAACAGTAACAAGAACTACTCTGTCCTAATAATGGTTTGTGGAGTTAATACACAGATAAAAGTGAATCTACTATTTAGGTTAAAATCATTAGATATACAATTTATGACTAATTCACCGTTCACATTTTCTTGCAGTTCGAAGGAAAGACTTCTTTCGGAATGTCTATTTTCAACCTCAGTAACGCCATTATGGGCAGTGGGATTCTGGGACTGGCTTATGCCATGGCCAACACCGGAATCATCCCTTTTGTGTAAGTCAAGCTATACACTTCCAATCAAGCTTTTACTTTTAGGCTGATTTATAGCATAATTAATGCTATAAATTAATTAATTTTAAAAAAGGCTATTGAAGGTGTGATGATAGTAAAAATGAGTTCTAGTGTTTCTTTTATGTCATAAAAAAAAAGTGCTGCGTGTAAATTGCAGAGCCCTTTCTGGAACGTGTTTGTAGTTTTAAATGTAAACACAGCATTTCAGGTTCCAAAGAAGTGGAATAAGTCTCGCATTTCATTCATTAGCTTCAGTTAGTATGGAGGGAATGTGCTTGCTCCATGTGCATGTCTGACTGAGCATTAAGGCTTCTTTGTGTCCATCTACATTTAACTGTAGGCATATAGCCATACTCCAGCGTGCCTCTGTCACGTACATGTGCCCTTCACAACCAACCTAATGAATGCTATGTCAATACAAACTCAAATATTTGCATGTTTTTTTTTTTTTTTGGTTGAGGTATCATGTAACTACGAGGCTGCTGCGAGGAGGAGGAGGAAACCCAGTGCTGAAAATTCATTCTTTTAGTTTCTCTGCCACGACATACCATGTTAATTACAAACCCAGTGCTAGTGCTCGGCCACACTATAAAACACCAACAGAATAGAATTACGCTCCATAGAACAAATCCTTGTGAACGACAGGGATTTATTCATGCACTTGGGATCTTAAATGTCACTGTGTTTGTCTATGATGTGACACACGGATATGCTTAGCTCACAGATCAGACCTGAGAGGGTTATAAATATCCTGCTGTAATCTGTAATCAAACTAAAGCCCGTCTGTCTGTCTGTCTGTCTGTCTGTCCGTCTGTATCGTTCTCCATCTAGCTCAGCCAGGCTTTTCAAGCAACTTGTACAAAAATTAAAAAATTAACAAAAATAAGTTCCTGCAAAACAGAACATTTAGCAACATGCAAATAGGGGAAGTGTTAGCTAATAGTACACTTCATTGACTGAGTCTTTTTGTGTGTGTGTGTGTGTGTGTGTGTGTGTTTGACGATGTTGTTGTTGGTTGGAAATACGCCCCCAGCTTGTCTAATGCGTCATTAATGAGATTAGAGGTTAGCTGCGTGTCTCCTCTGTCATCTCCTTGTTGACCGGTGATAATATCCCTGATCAAACTGCAGTTTTTGCTGCCATGTTATTGAATTGAAAGTCAAATTGAAAAAATTAAAACTCTATCATCATTTAGTCACCCTCGTGTAGTGTCACACCTGACTGTCGACCCTGAAAAGAAAAAAATTGAAATGCCTCATTTTTTTCTATTCCAGTTTTGTTTCTGGAACTCTTTGACTTTCATTTTTACTGCACCACAGACAGAAAGACATACTGCTTTGGAACAAAATGAGGTTGTTAAATTAAGATGAAAATCATTTTGGGTGAACTATTCTCACAGTCCACACAGGAAGTAGTTTTTTTGCTGCTGTTGCTTCAATATATGTGTCACCTGTTTGCAGAATCCTGTTGGTATGCATCGCTATTCTCTCTGCCTACTCCATACACCTGCTTCTGAAGAGTGCCGGAGTGGTTGGTGAGAAACACTTTCTTTTTTATTTCCAAGACAATCCTGATAACACCGCGCTCTGTTAAAAATGCATCCCGAATTTTTATTGCTTGTGTCTTTAGGGATCCGAGCTTATGAACAGCTCGGGAACCGTGCGTTTGGTCCACCTGGGAAAATCTTAGCGGCGTGCATTATAACATTGCACAACATTGGAGGTAAAATTAAAAGTATACATCTCAGTGGTTACTCACAATGTCAAAAAGACATGATATCTGATGAAGCAAAGGCAGGGATAACCGCTTAAAGCTATATGAGCACTGAATACAAATGCCCTACAACACTGTGTTTCTTTCTTTGATCCAACAGCAATGTCCAGTTACCTGTTCATTGTGAAAATAGAGTTACCTCACGTTATCCACGGTCTTCTGGAAATGCCAGATAACTCAGAGTGAGTATTTCATAAAAAAATAAGTGAGAATTATACTATTTCAAGGTTGCTAATTTAAATATTAAGCATTGTATCAAAGGTCAGCTGTGAATGCGCATCCTTCTCGAATTCGAAATAGACTTTGAACCGACTATACTTCATTTTCCAACATTTGAAACTCTCTGTCCAACCAACTCTTAAGTGTCTATTCTGACTGCTTTTCATAACCATATCATTCTTTCTGACATGACATGTTGTGCAAAACATTTACATTTACTGTTTATTGTCTTTGTTAGTGACTGGTTTGTTGATGGGAGGTATCTCATCATTATCGTTAGCGTCTTGATCATTCTTCCCCTGGCATTTATGAAACGACTTGGTAGGTCCCTGCCTCTTTCCCTCCCATTCTTTTTTTGTTTTCCGTCTCTGTCGTTTGTCATTTCATTATATTTCATATCAACGGCAATCAAACGTTTACACATCTGCACTAAAGATCTGTAAATTTCAGAGGCGAAAGAAATCAATGCAACTGGGATGCATCTCTTATGTATTTATGCATTTATTTTAGGATACCTGGGCTACACCAGTGGCTTCTCTCTCAGCTGCATGGTATTCTTCCTCATATCTGTGAGTCCACTTTCGATCCACCTGCATACAGTGTAAAAACACCAGTCTACATTAATAACGACTGATAGGTAGCTATGAGAAATAAAAGCATTTCTCTTCAATCTGTCTTTATTAGGTCATCTACAAGAAGTTTGTCACAGAGTGTTTTGTTAAACACGGCAATAACAAAACTGTGTTTAATGAAAGCATATACAACTCCACCAGCGACACGTGTGAAGCCAAAATGATAACTATCAACTCAGAGGTCAGACATGAAAATGAAACCAGATAATGATTATCATGTGTCCTTTTTGCTTCATTTAAATCGCAGTGAATGAATTCATGTTTTTTATTGTTTTATCACAGACTGCTTTTACCATTCCCATTATGGCTTTCGCTTTTGTGTGTCACCCTGAAGTGTTACCCATTTACACAGAACTCAGAAAGTAAGTCTGGAATTGCACGTTTGATCATTCACGTCGCTTTAAAAATCGTTTTTGCTGTACTGATATTTTTTTTTGTCTCCTTGTTATTTCAGTCCAAGCAAAAAACGCATGCAAAATGTTGCTAATATCTCCATTTTGGCCATGTTTGTCATGTACTTGCTGACTGCTATCTTTGGCTACCTCACCTTCTACGGTAAGAGAAACCTTACAAACAAACAGACTATACCTAGAACTGTGGCATTTATTATGGTCAAAGTAGCAGAATTTCAAGGTTTGGGATATTTTAAATAGTTTTAACAATCACTGTGTGTCCTCACATGTGCAGGAACCGTGGATTCAGAGCTTCTGAAGATGTACAGTAGAAATGACACCCTGATGCTGTGTGTTCGGCTGGCCGTGCTGATAGCAGTGACACTGACCGTTCCCGTGGTCCTTTTCCCGGTAATGCAATTTTCCCGGCTGATTAGTTATCGCTTGCATATAATTCCTGGTAATCGTTCTGGCTGAGTGTTGACAGTGTTGCCTCATTGTTTCTCCTCTAGATTCGCCGTGCCGTCTTGCAGCTTCTTTTCCCCGATAAGCCTTTCCACTGGGCGCGTCACATCTCCATCGCTGTATGCCTTCTCTTCTTAGTCAACCTTCTCGTCATCTTCGTTCCCAACATTCGTGACATCTTCGGCTTCATCGGTAAGTCAGATCTGCCACATATGAGGATTTACACGAGCGTAATACAAATACTAACCGAGCTGAATGTTTTTTTTTTCTAAGGTGCCACGTCCGCTCCCAGCCTCATTTTCATTCTTCCGGGAATATTCTACATTTACATCGTCCCTGAAGAACAGGAGCCGTTGAAATCCCGGCCAAAGATCCTGGTGAGAATCAGACAAGAACGCGAGTTCATTCTCACACATCCATGGCTTCTTTTTACTCACTTTTTGTTATGTTTTCCAGGCAATTGCATTTGTGACACTGGGTTTCATCTTCATGATTATGAGCATTACATTCATCATAATAGAGTGGGTCACTGGAAAGAAGACATCGGGTGCCCACTGAGAGAGAACAACTGGATTCAGACACTCAAAGACCAGATCTAATACAGAACAGAAACTCCTGAACCTGCGACCTCTGCACAAGATTCAATTTCATTTAGTGTGTACAAATATCAAACAAATTAACTCCTCAATTTCAGTACGTCCAGCATAAAAAAGGGCTAGTTACCTAAATTCAAGAAGAATAATGCTCTAAAGAGCTGTGATGCTCCAAGAACATTTTGATAATATTTATGGAATTTCTAATGACAGCCGATTTCACACACAAAGGTATTGCTGTTATGACTGGCAGATGGACCTTCTTGTGATACTGAGATGAGAATTATTGCCAAAGTTGTAAACATGCAGATTGAAGTCTACCTCCTTCTACACAGAGCAATTTTTGACAGCTCATAGTGCGTATTTTGGGGTCCAAGAATCATTTGTTAATGAAAATTCAATTTTAATACACGATTTTCATTCTAAAAACAACATCAGCATAACAACGAGTGAAATCTTAAAATCTGATGGCCCCAAACAACTTCATTTGATCAGAATCTTCAAATACGTTTATATTTTGTTTTCGATTTTTATCCTAAAATTATTCCTTAGACATTTTATTTCCGCAGTTCATTTTGAATTCAAATCCCACATATTCATTTTGGTCTCAAACCTTTTACCCCACTGTATGTGAATTTCAGTTAATTTCATTTTTGATGAATAATAGGCCGTTCTATTATAAAACATTCCTAAAAGCAGTTCATCAAATGTTTTAATTAGGAAGAGTGTACAGTTTTGTGATGACTTTCAGCATTGTTTGAGTAATTCAATGTCAGAGGAAGAACCTGAAAGTAATGTATTTATTGGTATTTTTTGTATCGTTACATCTTAAAAGAAATGCAATCTACAGTACAAAAATGTCAGCGCAGTTCCTGTCACCGTCATATGACATTTCTTTACTCTATTTTAGAGAGGAGAAGGAATATAAAAGTCTAAATACTAATTATCTAGTATTCCAGAAACACACAACACTTGAGGTTTGTCACGTTGTCTGTCGCGTTTTGTTTGTTGTATGATTGGAAATACTTTTTGAACATCTTGAAAATGAGGATACTTTTAACGAACTTGAAAAATGTTGTTGGAATAATTTATTCGTGGCTTACATGGTGACGTGTTTCAGTGACAAAGAATTCCACTCCTCAAATGGACCGGACATTGAATGATCATTTTATTTCTTCTAAAGGGTCACTACAGCATAACACAGGACTGATGTGTATGCAGAGTTCATTAGCTACAGTAAGCTCACTGAAATGTTCTGTGGTCATACTATGCCTCTTCAGTATCTGTGAGTTTATAAGGACCAGTACTTCATTCGTTTCCAGCTAGACATTACAACTACTTTATCAAAACTGTCAGCATGTATGGTTGTTATGTATAGTCTTTTATGTACATATTGTATATGAAATGGAAAAGACATTTCATTAATTGTCGTATGCTGTGCACATATTCAACAGTCTTTTTCTGCGCAGATTCGACTTGAATTGTGAAAATTAAACTTAATACTTAACGGATCAATTAGTAAGACGCTTATTAGATTTTAATTTAATTTAATTCACATTTTCCCCTATTTGATTGTTTTTTTTTTTTTAATAAAGTGCCTGAAAAAAAAATTAGAAACAAGTGTAGCATTATAAAGTGGGTAATGCTTAGAAATGCATGTATTTATTATTGAACACACTGATCCTGAATAATAAAGTTTAAAAGATTGTCTAAAGACGGCTGGTTTTATTGTATAAAACTATTTTGTAAAAGCCAAAATCCGTTATGTATTTGCAAAACAAACACAGACTAGTGTAATTTAATTCCAAAATGAGTATAAAATATGAATCGTTTGACTAAATGATTCTGATTCATTAAATGATTACAGTTTTTTCTATTGCTAACATTCTTTTGTCCAATGAATGAGTCATATTTTCAAAACTCGAAACACAATTAGCACAATATCTGTTTGTTGTAACCATTTCACACGTTTTTCTTTTTATACAAGTTTACCCCATAACAAAATCATCGATCTTTCCTTTCATTTTTATAAATGCAAATGCTTGTTAGCGTTGAAAGCAACAGTAATCGACTCGCTCACAGACAGGCATTTGTCGCCACCTATTGGCGTCTCGGAGAAAGTCAGGCCGACTTAGCAACGTCTTGTTGTTGTTTCAAAGAGCTGCTTTATTTGGCAACTTTTAGCAACTTTTGAAAAGTGAGTTAATTTGCAAAAGGGCATAAACTGCACTGTACCTCTAAGTTACAGAAAAGGAAAGAATAAACAGCTCACCAGCCTGTAGAGAGTTGGAGAGAAGAGCCTAGCAGTACCAAAAACCCCTTTCTATCATCTTGGGCAGTCCAGGGATGACACGCAAATCAAGCTTCTGGCTGCAATATATTCTAATATTACTTCATTTATGATGCACATTGTTATTAGTTTGTTACTATTATTGTTGATCAGTACACTGTATGAGAAACAGAGCAGGTGTTGATAATTTTAATGTTAAATTGATAGATATTTCCATAAACCTAAAACACAAAATACAATGCGTAATTTAAAAAACATATACAGAGATTTATTTAGGTGTATTAGTATGCTTCCTTTAAACTAAAAATAGGAAAGTATACTGTTAGTCTATTTTGTATGTACTTCTCAGAAATGGGCTTTATGTATGTCTCAGAAATATACTTAAAATGACTTTTAAGCACACTTTGACTGTTTGAGCTATACCTGTGCTTCTAGAATCCGTGTTTTCATTGTTATACGGTAGGGGGCAGAAGTTCTGAACAAAATTTCCAAAAAAAGAAAACAACAACAACAACAACAAAAAACTCAAGCTGTAAAAAATTATTCACTATATTTACTCAATACTGATTAGACACATTAGAACTCATTATAATGATTCAATGAAATGCTTACAATGAACCATTAAAAACTAGTAAAATAGCATAAGAAAATTAAGTACATTTAAACAAATAAACCCGCTATGCTATGTGAAGCCGGATTAGTTGGCTAGCCAGGGGCCTGTACCATGATGACAGGTGAACAAATTCAGAGTTATAGGTTATTAGTTATTAGTTTTGAAACCAAACCATGTAAGCTCACAGTCATTTTTAAAGTGTTATCTATAGCTTATATACGATCTGTATATATTAACATTCATTTAAAATAATTGATTTATAATAACTGTTAAACTTGCAATGGATGAATAATAATGTAAATTCTATAATTTATAGAAAATAACACATTGTTTAAAATAAGTAATTATCATTAAAACGAGACAATTTTAGTACTAGTGACCTTTAACTTGGGGAGTGACGTTTTGGTGTCATATCTGATTGGTCCAATTCCAGTTTAAGATTTTTTATTAATGTGTGATTATAAGATTGAGAAATTGCCAGTGAAGCTATCTGCTTTTCGTGCTCAAGCTTTGATGGCTTGGAAAATTATTAACAATTATTACAATTATTTACAAGTGCAATTTTTCTCTGCAGTGTTATTTTATTTGGAACAATCGTTGTATTCTGTATAAGTACAAAAGTGTTTTGTTTGAAAAATTGGTTTGATAAGGGTATTGTTTTAGTTTCTCAGTTATTTAATGCTCAAGGTTATCTTATGACTTATGATGAGTTTCTCGTAAATTTTTATTTTCCTGTGACTCCCAAGGAGTTCTCACTTGTGCTCTCTGCTATTAATCCTAGTATTGTTTCTTTATTTAGAGACGTGAAATCGGTCAATATTCCCATGGTTGATCTATCTGATACAATATGTGGTAAAGTCTGTTTTTCACTGAGGAAAAATAACAAAGCTATTGTCTTTCTATTTTTACGAGAGGCTGCTACCAAACCCTGTTCTGTTGCTTGTTGGTCTAAATTTGTTAGAAACCTTAAGCGGGAAAGTGTTTGGTCGTTACCTCACAGGTTTTTTGTTACCAACAAGGTTAAAGAAATCTCCTTCAAAACTATTCATAAATTCCACCCTGTTAAACACTTTCTGTGGAAATGTAAGAAGGATATCGATGTTAACTGCATGATGTTAACGTCTCTGTGTTTATCAAACAAAAGGTACTTTTTCATTTTAATTTGCATTTTGAAAATGTGGTTTTTGGATATTTCAGCTAAGGTGACTTTTGTTAGGCTTGATTCTGTTGATGATGCTCATTAATTACTATTAAACTAAGCTTGCTTTTGTAATGGATAAAGGAGATAATAATTTAATAAATAATGTAAAATAATAATAGTAAAAAAATAAAAATCTGATGATTTTATCTTATTCTTAATGTTTTACTACGTAGCGTCCTTTAATTTGGAGTATCTGGGGGAGTGGCTTTATTGCATTTGAGATGCACATTGCTTGAAGCTGATTGGACAATTTTTTTTGAGCTCTTGTTTTCTTTAATTTTATAATATCACGTTATGTAGTTATTGTCAGCGCACACACATAAAATAGACCATTTCCGAAGACTATACAAAGCAAGTGAATGCGCTTTAGACCGTCATATCAAATTCTTATAGCGCACGTTTCACGTTTAAGCAGTGTTATATGCTTGAACTGTTTAGTATATCTATAGATTTTATTTAAGGCAAGCCGTGATGATTTGAGAAGGCCAAATTGATCAACCATACTTTATGATCAGCTCCCTGTCTGCATGAGAAATCGGCGTTTGGAGCCCAATTAGGCAATGCACTAGCTGCTTGTTTGGGAGTTGTTGAACAAATAAGGTCAAGATAAACGCATATTATAAGAATATGAAAGTGTTTCCTTACCTTGCATGTACGTCAGCCTGTTATTTGACTCCCAAGCCCAAAATATGAACCGTTAATAACCCATACTAGGAGCACTTTAAGGCAATAAACCAATGATTGTATGTGTCGCCTACAAGGCGGGTCTGTAGACAGCAGGGGGCGCCCTATATCGTAACCTACGTTTCCAAAGATAGACTTCCTATATATATATATATATATATATATATATATATATATATATATATATATATATATATATATATATATATATATATATATATATGCATATTATTTACACTTCATATTCTAATATGTCGCATTCAATAAAATATACCAAGTAGGATTTTTTCTACATAAATCCCTGTATCATGCTGTTATGCTGTCAACAATTTGTTTACTAGAAAGTTTAGTATATTAATGCACATATTAGTAGTATAGTAGTAAAAACAGTACAATTTTATGCTTATTAAAGTCTTTCTATATATATAAAAAGCAAGGGATCTGTATTTGCACTGACGATAATTGGAAAGAGATTTTAGCATTTACTAGACAAACAAATCCACTTTACTACAGTACTGGACAACTGCATTTGTTAAAATCTATGTTGCCTTGATTTTTCAACAGTTTGGTTGTACATTTTTTGTGAAAAGTAAAAAAAAAAAAAAAAAAAAAGAAGAAGTTATAAAATCCCTTTGACACTACTATGACATGTTTCGTTTTCCTTTCACCACCACTTTTTTTTGTTATTTCTCAACCCATATGTTTTTTTGCCTTTTATCACATGTGACATATAGATATTAAAGTCGCCAGACAGGAACCCACCAACAGAAGGTTATCTTGGTATACAGTACACTGTAGACACTAATGGCTGTTCTGATGATCTGACTGCAGAGACAGGGGCGGCTCTAAGGGGACTTCCGCTCTCATCTGAAAGCAGCACGAACATACAGCAGTGTGTCACGCTGAAAACAGGGCGAGAGAATGAAAATAGAAAAGAAAAAAAAGTGTGGTTGTCCATTTCCTGTCAAAACCTTTTGTCTGCTGATGTTGAGAGCAAGAACTAGGAAGAGAAACTCAATGCTCGCTGTTCGGTCTAGTCACCGGTAGTTCAGTGGAGATCTCTCGTTCTCTTCCAGGGTCTCTTTCTATTCGACTTTCATTTTTTTTAACGGTTTGTTCCATGAGTATATGAGGCCATGAAGCGAGCATCGAAGGGGAAAGGTCAGGAGAATGTGGGCAGCTCTCTGCTCAGTCCACAGGAGAACGAGAGGCTGGAGGATCTGCTGGGCAGGAGGTGCGTGGTAAGTGAGTTCAAGGGCCTTCGCTACAAGCCTAAAGCAAGCCTGCGTTTTGCAGAGGGAAGATGGGTAAAATCTTCATGAAACTAATTAACATCTGTGAAACTTGACTGGATGAAAATTTTAAGAAAAAAAAAAGATATTTTACTGTAGTATTGTGAAAGGAACAACTGACCATAAAGTTTTACTTCTCTTTTTGAGAAGCTGTCTTTTATTGATCTCATTTTTCCAGTGTTTTTTTCCCCATCACATTTTCACTTTGACCAATTTTAAATGGAAAAAGGGTTCGCGACACTAAAGTGATTTTACTGCATATGGTGAAAAATTGTCGATTTAACAACAGTACAATGTTAAAAAGCACATTAAACGTAAAACAGTGAAACAGTTTATCAAAATAAGCATTATTTAGATGATTTGAAGTTATGTTTCTCTAAATTTTAAATATCAGTATAATATTTTCATAAGTCCCGGCGTAAAGCGATACATATTATTTTTTCTTCATTTTAAATACAAATAGTATTTTCTTAAAATTTTCTGCATTTATAATATCGAAATATATTTGATCTATATTTTACCAATATTTACCTATATATAAAATTCATACTTCATTGCACTGTTTTAAATTAAGTTGGCTATCTATCCATCCATCCATCCATCCATCCCTCTATCCATTAATAAAGTAATCACAGTCACGCAGCTCAAACTGCACATCAAAGAAATGAGTCGGTAAACCAGCTAATGTAAAAATGCTTCTCACTTCTGTAGCGGGTTCTTTATTTCTGCTTCCAGTCAATCTATTATGACACATTCAGGACCAGATCCTGTTGTTGCTGACTGTCATCTTTACATTAACATTTGCATTGATGTAGCAGAATCATTAATCTGAAGTTATACACTACAAGCACGTGCTGATTATGAAGCTGTATTTCTTGCACCGCAAAATGAAGTTGTACATGCTCATCAAAACTGTTCTATTTTATGGAAAGTAACCCTGATTGAACTTATTCCACGTGGTAGCTTTTCTCTAACGCACCAAGACCTCTGCTGCACACCCCGGCAGTGCTGTAACTGCCATTTTGTGGGTAATTTTGGTGCTGCTTGAACGCACAGTAAAAGCTTTTGTTATTAAAGGAAGAGAAGGTGTGAAATTAGCCTTCACTGCAGCTTGAACTGTGATCACCAAGGGGGGTTTGAAAGGGAAGTTGCTTTAAGACATTTCCTGCCGCAGAACGAGGTTTGTAAACAGCTACCGTATATCTGCCATCTTATGTTTTGGACACAGAGTGTGATTAGTGCGTACACTGGTGCACATAAATCACATGCAGTCATGCATGTGAGAGAAACAGGCCTTTGTGAAAGCATGAGACTAATTGTGGTCTTTTTTTCTGGTTTGGTCTGCAGTCTCTATCCTCAGGGGTCGTGCAGTTACTCATGGCCCTTCCGAGTGAGCCCAACCGCTGGACACCACAGCAGTCCGGAGTAGTTTGTTTCGTCAAAGACAGCACTCTGCGCTCCTTTTTCATCCGTCTATATGACATCAAGGTTCTCAACACAAATTAAAAACTCAAAAATAAAATGAAACACGCACAAATTTTCACAATCGAGCAGTTCCTCAAACTAGTGTTTGTCTGGCCGAAAACTGAGATGATCTCTGACATGTTTCTTCCAGGCAGGGAAGATGGTTTGGGAACAGGAAATATATAACCAACTGATGTACCAAAGGACCAGGCCTTTTTTTCATACTTTCCCTGGAGACGTGAGTATTTAGATGTTGTATTTACAGGATTTACAAGATAGCAACCTTGTGAGTCATTTGCTCGCTGTCATCTTTACAGTTGATTTTAAGATTTTCACACAGAATGATATAGCAGTAATGCATTTTTTTTGTGTTGGGGAAGTTTTTATTTCTCTTTCCTGTAAGGTTAATGCAGCGCATCAATAGGACTTCCTCATATCACTGTCTACAGCAATACAGTCTGCTGCATATATTAGGGCAAAACAAGCTACAGTTACTCACAGTATTTGCATAATACTATAATATAAACTATAAGGCCGATTGAACTATCTAATGTAGAAAACAGAAATACAGTCACAAAGGTTAAATAGGAATGATGTACTGTTTATTATCTGATCGTTAACCATGTTTTCTTTAGCTACCTTACTTTAATGAGGTAACTTTATAATAAAAACAAAAGCTCAACTTTGCATCTCTCCTCAGGACTGTCAAGTGGGGCTGAACTTTGCAGATGTAGGAGAGGCTGAAAATTTCTTTTCTGTAGTGGAAGACAAGATCAGCCAGAGAAATAGTCGTTTTGGTATTCATTTATTTAGTTTGAATACAAGCTTACTTCATAAATCTGGTTACGGAGACAGTTACTTAAAATGACTGCTTTATGTTTTCCTTTAATCATATAAAGAGAAACAACAGAAAAAGGGACACGAATCTAGAGGTAACAAATGAGATTTCTCAGATCACCGAATTATTTCATTTGATTTCTTTTTTTTTTAAAGTGAAGGTTATTTTAACAAATTGCAAATCAAATATACATTTCTTTTCTGTTGTTAGATCATGGAGCTTTGCCACCACTTCCTCGACCAAATGGTAAGTTTTTTTGGTTTTAAAAAGTATTCGACTAAGTATTTTAATAGATATTTCACTTTTTAATATAAACATATAATAATTAACCTTTCATTTGTATTAGAAAACAAGTCAATCAGATCTATTTCTTTCTATTTTTAATTCTTTATTTTAAAAACATTTAATTATTTTTATGATTATTATTTTAATTATTTAAAAAAAAACACTATGGTTGCCATGTGACCCAATAATAGGGCTAATATTCAACAACAGAACAAATATTCAAGTGCTTACGCTGCCTCTCATGCAAATTACAAGCGTAGAATGACCCGAAAACAATACAAATGATTGATTTAATATATATTATTATATCTTTAATAACAGGCTCCGGCATGCCCTCTTCTCCCATGCTTCCACTGGTACCAAGTATTATTCAGAACCAAATTATCCCTTCCAAATCAAAGAAAGACAAGAAAGAGAAAGAGAAAGACAAAAAAAACAAAAAGAAAGGATCCAAACTGTTGAAGGGAGATATTGGAGCACCCAGTGGATTCACGTGAGTGAATAACCAGACTCACTTTAACCAAGATAAATGGTTCTGAAGAGGGTTTTGGTTAGCTTACGTTTTTTTTGTGTCGTGATTTTAGGCATGTCGGCCACCTTGGCATGGGTTCCAACAGTTTGGACCCGGATCTGGTGAAACTTCTGTCCTGTGCTGGGATCAGTGAAGCGGATATGAATGACTCAGAAACCTCTCAGCTCATTTATGATGTCATTGAGCGTTCAGGTGGAATGGAGGCTGTTAAAAAGGAGGCGAACATGAAGGGTACGTTAAAATTTCTTACAATCTTGAGTTCACTCAAAAATTACATTTATTCTGTGAGAGCAAATGTCATAACTTTTTGCTGGAACTTTACTGCACTGCAAAATGGAGTTACTCCCCCAAAACATTTCATTCATGCATCGAAACCTAGTTATCCTGTCTGTGATTTGGCCACCATAAAGAGCCAAACTGGTCAAAATGTTTAGTTGTTTTTTCACAGAGTTCAGATGCAAAAGCCACTAAAACCACACAAAATAACACGCAGTATATGTTCATCAAGTACTTTCACTCCAAATGTGCTAAATGTCAGCCTCAAGCAACTGAGAAGTACCAGTACTTACATAGAAACCTATACAAAGTAGAGCTGGTAAGAAACGCTAATTATAGTCAATGGTACATAGGAAAAAAAGTATATAAAGACTTGTATTTATACAGTACATTTATTTCTTGTATTACATGTAAAGTGAAATCTTGCTTGTCCAATTACTGTACGTTTCATATTTCTTATGCCACCACAAATGCACAAAAATAAGAGATATATAATAGAATATACATGTGTATACCAGTTTTTCATAATTGAATAGATCGTTTTGAATGCTTACATTATGAAAAATGATTGAGAAGTTGTAAAGAGTTTGACAGTTTAAGTGACTCATCAGTTTTGATCAATAAGCCTTATGCAAATAGTTATTGTGCAAACCGCTGACTATTGTACTTACTGCAGACATGTGCCAAAGCTTTTGCGATTTGTTCAAATCAATAAGAAATTCCAATCTGATATGAACAAGAAGCTAACTGTTGAGTGATCTGAACCTATTGTTTCGAAAAATAAAAAAGAATTAAGCCAAAACAATTGAAAAACAAATTACGTTTTAAACCCGTTTATCTTCTGAACACAAATTAAAATATTTTTTATGACATTTGACAGCTTTCCGACACTCTATAGAGAGCAACACAGTTCACACACGTTCAACAGACACGGTCAAGGCCCAGTTGTGATAATCTTGTGAAGTCGAAAAAAAGTGAGACAGAAGAGAAGTAATTGTTTCATTATTTTTGTTGTTGTTGCACACAAACGTTTTCTTTTAGCTTCATAAAATTAAGATTAAACCACTGCTGTCAGTTTGATTATTTGACCTATGTCTGTTTTTCTGGGTCTTGAACGTGGTAGTTCAGCGCAGGGTCAGAACGCATTCAGAGTGCATCATAAATATCTTAATTTGTGTTCTGAAGATTAACAAAGGAAGGTTTTAGAGGTTTGTAATGACATGAGTAGTAGAGGCTCAGTAATTAATAAAAGACTTGTCATTTGTGAGTGAACTATCCCTCTAAAAAGAATTTATTTTTGTTTAGAGTCTGCTCTCCCTCCTGTTCCCGGTGGACATCGTGGTTCTCTTCCCCAAGTTCCCCAATCTGGGTACTCTTCAGCGCCACCTCCACTACCTCAAGGTCGAATGGGGCCTCTACCGCCTGTCCCAGGTCAGTCCTCTGGTCCACTTGCTCATCGAGGTTCCCTTCCACCAACACCTGCAAGAGCAGCCGCTGCACCTCCCACCCCTGAAGGCCGCGGCGTGTCTCTGTCAACCCGATCGGCATCATTAGGCCCCCTGCCACCAGTTCCTGCCGGGGGCCGTACTGGACCCTTGCCTCAACCTCCAGTATCCCAGAGCGCAAACTTACCTCCCCCACCTGGAGGTCGGAGCGGAGGTTTACCCCCACCACCACTTCCAGGAGAACGCAGGGAGTCTTTAGCCCCCGTTCCAGGAAAGAGACCTGGATCACAAATGAATGAAAGACGAGGTAGTTTTCTGCCGCCCCAACCTGCTGGGGCAACTCCACCACCACTACCACCGGGTGTGAGGAACGCACCCTTACCCCCACCTCCGAGAGACAATAGTGTATGTTTCCCACCTCCGCCTCAATCCGATATGCCATTACCTCCTCCCCCATCTGATTTCTTCCCTCCTCCACCTTGTGACTCATTTCTTCCTCCTCCACCTGAAGACTTTACTGATTCTTTGCCTCCACGTCGTTCTTTTGAATCCAACTTTCCTCCCCGAGGCAATTCCTCAGGCTTTGCCCCTCCACCTCCTCCAGTCTCATCCAAACCCAGTGCAGGCGGTCCGCCTCCACCACCTCCTCCTCCCCCTCCCGCTGCTCCTCCTCCAGTGCACTTTGGAAGCAACCCCTCATCTCCAAGTGGTCCGCCACCTCCAGCATCCAGCGGTGGGGAAGGGGGTAGAGGAGCATTACTTGCCCAGATACAAACAGGCATGAAACTCAAAAAGGTGAGTATCTAAAGACACGTTTCTATTCCACAAAAATATCAAGCAGCACAACACTGATAATAATAAAACATTTCTCTAGACTAGAGTAGTGCATGCTGAAAGTATTGCTGATTTGACTGTATTTTTGATCTTGTGGACGGGACCATAAATATTATATTATCTTGAAAAGATGAGCACACCCACAAGAGCCAATCACAAATAAGTTCCATTATGTTAATTATGCTCATTTTTATTAATATTTTGCTTAAATCGTAACACTCTATACAAGCTATATACAGTAATGCCTTTTGCCCAGGTGGCCACCAACCCAGAACCACCTACACCTACCGTGGATACAGAAGAGGGTATAGTTGGAGCTCTCATGATGGTGATGCAGAAGAGGAGTAAAGTCATCCATTCATCTGGTAACCACTCAATTACTAGTGTTTTGTCAGTTATTATAGCAATTATGAAAGGAAAGAAGACCTTTATATTATTATATACACTAACACATTTTGTAGTTAATTCTCACACAATACGTTGGTCTGCTGAACCCTGCATACTTGGTAGCCTTTTAACTTATCTGCCGTATCTACCCTATCTTGTAGAAGAGGACGATGAATTTGATGATGATGAGGACGACGATGAAGAGTGGGATTAATACTGGTGTAATTGAAATACTTTCAATACATGCATCAGGGCAGTTGTACATGTTTTGGAAGTCAAACAACACTGATCCCAAGCATTTTCTCTGATGATGCACTGATAAAGTCAGAAAAATGCTGATAAATGGCTGATATTAAAATACCATTATTCCTAAACAAATTAAATCAGTTTTATTATAAAAAAGGGATATTCATTTTGAGATTTGCATTTAAGAGTTATTTAAATTATAATAATATTTTTTGTACCTTATGCTAAAGGTAATTAAAAGGTAATCTAATGTACAAAAGTAAAATATTGTATCAAACGTATCATGCATAGCTTGTCTTACTCCTCTTAAGGGTTCTCAGTTTCTGAGTGTTTCAGATGATGTAGATATCTCTAACATTATATAATGTGAATGAGTACTGAATGTATTTACAATATGTAAATGAAGTAAAATGTGAATTGAAAAGTGAATCACAAATGATTCCTCGTTGATTTATTTTTTTCCGTACAAGACAACATCTAAGAGCAAGACAGAGTAATGTAATTTACAACCAGACTATTCTACCGTTTAAATAAAAAGGACACAAATGTTGTGAAATATTTCCAGTGTTAGATATCATCTGAGTGAACAGTGAATATGACGTTTGTATTCACTTGAATAGTGATTGCTCAACCAGACACAAAGCACGAAATGCACAGCATAAAAGTGCTATTTCCTAAACAGTGTCAGTCATTTTGAATGCATTTAAATAAATATGACAACATATCTAATTTCTCAATCATGCAAAAAATGCCCTCCACCCTTATTCGGTATCCTCAAAGACCATCCCATAAAAAAATATACAACTTCAAATAAATATATATTACAAATGGTGAGAAACAGCCACAGTCCCACAGACATGAAGGCAAGTGAGTTCTTGCAAATGTTTGGTGCCGTTATTAACCTAGTTATTAGAATCCATACATATATTACTATTACACATACATACATAAATTACTTTGACAATTTCATAATCCAGGTGGAACATTAGAAATTGCACTAGCCCAATGACTGTTGATTTAACAAAGGGGCTTTCTGATGACAAGATAGTGGAAGCCTTTTTAAAGCGTATGAGGTGAGATCCTCTCTAAAAAAGTGCTTTATGGTTTATTGGTTGCTTTTTTAATGTTGATTATTGTCAGTATGTAATTACTGAATCCTGAAGGTCATTTACAGATTAATTTTGTGAGGTTAGTAAAAGATTACACCTGTTTATAATACTGAAATGCAGTCGAATCACTGTGGCGGATGGAAACGTTAAGTCCTAAATCAACATCGGCTACAATCCCAGTACAACACACGAATGGTTCAGTGAATGAACAACGAATGTATGATTACATACAGTGATCCCAAAAAGGACTTGGACATTTTAATTTTAGGGTAATCGTTCTTAAATCCGATAGCAAAATATTAACACGTCACGTGTGCAAATTCAAATTATTGATCAATTAAAAAAAATATTTCCAACTATTTGGAGCCACTGGTCATAAATGTATTAATTCAGTAAACTGTAAAAATGCATTTATTTTTAAGTGTTCAAACAAATAGGATAATTAAACAGTTTTTAACTGTCCAAAAGTGTCCAAAATAACCGTTCAAGAACGGAATCTCATGCAGGTAGTTAAATAAATACATTTTATTTTAGGTCTCATTTTAAGTGCATTTTGAACAGTATAAAAATGTCCAAATGATACAAAATTGTCCAAATACTTTTTGGTGCCACTGCTCAAGAACTAACCTATGCAAGTCCACAAACCGCTCGGAGTGAGGCGACAGGCGGGTAACTCTTATCTTGTGCCCCTCACTCCCCACTAGCCTTCAGTGCTTCTGTGTGCCTACGATTTGCACGTTTGGGCAGCTCAGCCTGTGTGTTCCCGCCAGCCGTCAGCTGCTCCCAGTAGGACTGGCAGTACTGCTGAATCAGACGCATTTCAGGCTCCAGCAGGAGCCCTGGGGTCAGAGCTGCAGGGTCCTGTTGATGGTTTCTGTGATGGCTCCTCGATGCCTCTTCCTCCTCATCGGGGGTGGTGAGGGCTACAGCGATGTCCCGGTCCAGGATGCGCAAGAAAACACGAGCCAGCGTGTGTTTGAAGTTATTTTCTGTGGCCAGGCAATGGTAGAGGCCTGAATCTGCTTTGGTGAGCGTTTTCAGAAGAACCCCCTGAGGAGTCTTAAGAACCTCTCCCTCTCGATTCAGCTGCCAACAAAGAGATGTGTTAACGTTTTTGAAAGATGGTCAAGAAACATTTATTATGTGGTTGGTCTAAAAAAGTAAAAAATGCAAAAAAATCGCACCACTTTTCGTCTTCCCTCCTTCTGGTAAAGCCATTTAATAGTGGCCTGAGGAGAGCGTGGTACACACTCCAAAAATGTGCTGCTACCCTCTACACCGAACTGAACCTTCTCCTGCAGTCTCCTCTCCACTAAATACAGAAAATATTACAGTCATATGCTATGTTCTATTACACAAAAACATCAGACTGACCTCATTACTATCCTAAAGACTATTCCTTGTTTTTGTTACCTTTAGCATTGTAGCCCCGGCACTGACGCAAAGGGTCACCATGTTTAACATCCTGCCTTCTGCTCCTCCTATATGAAATAATACAAGATATAACCAAACTTGACGTGATTTTACTGTACTCACACGAGCATTTTAAGACGGTTTAAGAACCTTCTCATCTTAATTTAGCTGAATCAGGAGATGGTTTTAAATAATTCAGGTTCTCTGACCTTTTGGTGGCTTGTGTAAAGGCAGAGCAGTTATCTCCATCCCAGGCGCAGTAGGGGTCTCTGGCCAGACAGCAGTCTGAACAGGCCTTTCCATAGACTCCACAACGGTGCAAGGACATCTGGGTAAGACCTGCTTCTGAAGATGCATACAGTTGTTGCTGTAGAAAAACAAAAATGTTGCTGGATGAAATCATAAGTGAACGATTTCTTTAACATCTTTAACAATTACACTCTTAAAAGGTGTACAAATGTGTTTTATTACATCTTACCCTTTTTGCTGATATGTACATTGTTTTGACAGGAGCAGGTGTCTATGAATAGGCAAAATAGAAAAGCATATATTTCATTACACACAGAGCATATAGATACTTAAATGTCTTTTTTTTTTTTTTTTTTTAGCTAACATTAAAATACTGAGGTCTGAAACAAAATATCTAAAAAATAATATACCCTGAAAACTTCCACTTCCTCTAAAGTGAGCTCTTCCAGTGTTGTGGGATCCTTGGGAAGAACTATAACTTTTTGGACTGTACCACGGTCTGAGGGACGACAGACAAGTGATTCACTGTTAACACAATATGTTTACCAAAACCAGAAGGTCTAGTTATGACATTTAAATAAATAGATAAGTAAACTGAGGTTTAAAAAAAAATGATTAAAAAGAAATATTCATGGATGAGTTGTTCAGAACAAGATCTATAACACTCATTTAGAGCAGAAAGGGATTTTTTTTTCATGCCAACTTTGATAACCTACACCACTTTAGACATTCTATAAGTAACTTTGTAACTAATCCTCATTAAATTATCAACTACATGTCTAGCAGCTCTGAGTAGACTGTTAGGGTTGATTTAGGGTTAGCAGAATAAGTTGCAAGGTTTCCCATGTTGTATGTTATGGACTCATTCTAATTGACATGTAGTTACCAATTTACCTACTGTTAGTCGAGTATTGAAACAAAGTGCTACCTAACAGATTCACTGAACTAATTTCAGCATTCAGACGACGGCAGACTCACCTGTTCCCAGGAAGAGAACCGAGTATCGGCCATCCACAGCATCCACTTGATCCACTGCAATAGTAGTGAAGCGATAGTCTACACCAGAGCGCACCACCAGAGGGCGCTTGTGAATAGGATACACGGGGTGGTACATGAGAGGATGAGCACGGACGAAGTTAACCGCTTCATCTGAGAACTCTTTTGTCGTCTTAATTCCTGGGGTGAATGTGCCTCCAGGACACTGATATCGAATACGGAGGGAAAGTCAGTCAGACAAATATACATCCTTCTGAGTTTGCTTGTCTTTACAATAAAACACATGTAGCCATACAAAACATCACAGATCGAGATAATAAGAAACACAAGCTTATGCAATAACCAATACAGCGAGTGAAATGTTGAAATTTTCATAAAGCTAAAGAGAGCAATCGACTGAAACTCACTGTTCCCGGCCGAGGATAGGGAATCTTCCCTGTGTATGTAGTCCACTGATAGTTGTGTCCGTGTTTATGGGCGAAAGGGCCATTAAAGACATTTCGGATGTCAGGCATTGAGTAGACACACACGGCTGAGCCTTTAAACACAGAGCTGTGAGACAAAAACAAGACAGATGAGTAAAATGTAGCAGATCCAGAAACGCTAAATCATTTTCAAAGTGAAATTAAATCAAGCAAAGAAGAATATCAAAAGACAGAAATGACTAAATTGACATTATCTGAAGGAAATATGTACCCTGAAGTTGAGAAGACGCCATACACCACAGGGTTTCGTTCATCCTGGGTGGGCTGGATAAACACGTCCCCTGGAGAGTGTTTGAGTAATGAGATATTAAGTATGCATTACTGATAATACAGTATTTGGTATATCTGAAATCTATGAAATAAACTTGGAAAGGAAACAACGCTCACTCAGTTCATCAAAGAAGGTTTCCACCCCATCATCGCCCATCACAGAGCACACCAGCCTGGCTTTCAGAAAAGTCGTCCATTTGTTCACAAGTGACTTCTGTCCGCCCTCATCATTCTGTGATCAAACGAAAACAACTTTTTTTATTGACTGACTGAACTGTGGACTGCTTCCTGTGCACCTGCAGTTTGTGGCTCTGACGCTCACCAGACACACGCGGCCCACCCTGGCCAGCACACTTGGACTCGCTCCTGCCCCTGAGTCCAGACTCTTCTCGCGGAAGAAGAAATAGAGCTTGTCATCATTCTTCTCGGCGCTGTCAGGAATCTGTTTCATGTGAACAAATACAGGTTCTAGGAAATAAACAGAGTGTGCATGTAATTCCCATCCAAATATTTAATGGAAAATAAAACAGCTGAGCAAATATTTATTGACAGGCTAATTCAAATGACATCTTCCAATCCAAATATGAACGACCAAGCTATTTACCATTCAGCCACCTAGAGTCATACTGCTCTGATCTCACGGCTGGCCGGCTGCCCATGGTCCTGAAGATGCCTGGATCGGTGCTCATGAAGTCCACCGGCACTCCAGCGTACAGGTTTCCATCTGGATGGAGCAGAAGTGAGGACAAGAAAAATATTTTAATAAGTACAAATAAAACCTATTTTTTTCAGATGAATTGTGAAATGTATGAACTATGTTGTAGTGATATATACATTTATACATATATATATATATATATATATATATATATATATATATATATATATACACACATTAAAAAGACGATATTGACCTTTTGGAATTTCTGGAATTTTATTTTATACTCTATTATTTTGTGATTCTGTTTTGATATGCTCTGTTCTGCTTTTTATGACATGTTATGATTATGTTATGGTTCTGTATATGTTTCAGTTGACTTGTGTTATTTTCTATTGTTTTGGATTGGCTAGTAATGTGTTTAGCAAATGATCAATTGCCTCCAAATGAATCTTCATGAATCTTTTCTTACTAATCAGGGCTGCAACGTTCTCCTGGTTTGGATCGTAAGAGCATTTTCCCTTTCCAGAGTCCACATATCCAGGAACCAGTCTGAAGAGATAGTCCTGTGGAAATCAGAGCAGGGAAAGCATTAGTTGGGTTAAAACTGGTTGTGTCTACATACAAGTAGAAACAGTGTGTGCGTGCTTTCTGTACCTCAGCTCTCCAGCCTCTGTTGATGAAGGTGCAGATGGGCTTATAAGCTCCTGTACCACAGGTGTACAGGTGAGTCCTGTTCCACGGCTCGATCAGACGCACAAAGTTAGCACACTCTCCCTGAAAACACATACACACCCAAACAAACCACTGTTACAACTGATTAATACAGTATACATGAGAACAAGAGTCTCAAATCTTATTTAGCGAATCATTTAGTACTAATTAGAGCGGTTCAATGACGAGAACTGATGTAAACTCACATGCCTGCCTTTCCCAGTCATCTGACACTCTCCCTTTCTCTGAGCTGGGGCCGGCCAGTGGATCTACAGACATAAAACACCCACTGCATTACGAGAAGAATTCACCGACCCATCAGTTCTTTTGTGATCAGCATTTGGCTGACAATTGTTGTTTTCTTGTGAATGGAATTGATTCATTTGAATCATCGCTTACAATGAGAGGCTCTTTGTTGATGTTTTGCATGTCCAGAGAGACCAGATATTCGCGGCTGCCCAGGTACAAGCGCCCCTGGTCTGGGTCAACGTGCAAGATCCGGTAGTCGCTAGTGTTGAAGGAGAAGCTGAATGGCCTTGCTGTTCGGGTGTCCATAAGTTCTGATGACAAAAGAGAAGCGTGAGAAACTAAATAAAAAAACACATAAATAATAACAAAACTATCACGTATATACATTATATTTTAACATTTTAATTAATCACAGTTATTAACATTATCCTTCTGAAATCATTCTACTATGACGACAGGGCTTGATGAATATTTCTTATTATTGTTATCACAGTTAAAAATCACAGTGTGCTTCTTAGTACCTCTGTGAAAACGGTCATACATTTTTTTTGTACATTCAGGAACAAGACACTCAAAAGTACAAAATTGAATATAATAATAAAATAAGATAATTTTTTTAATAATATAAATAAAAATGTATTTGCTTTTGATCAATTTAATGTCCCTGCTTAAAGTACCTAAAAAGGTACATAAGACAGAAAAGGTGGGGAAGACCGATCAATCTAATTGTAAAATAGTGTTTCGTCTATAGAGGGTGCTCTCAACTTTCTTCTCATGGATATGCTTTCTAACTAAACCCACAAACTCTCAGTTACGGACTGAAACATAGTTCTGTGGGAATTTCCTTTTTCATCTGAAATCATTAAAATAAAAATCTTGTAGTAGCGGTGTTCTGGGCCGCCCTTCCTCAGCGAGCTCTTCTTCAAGGTGGAAGGAAGAGTCGAGAAGCGGCTCGAGTTGACGGCTCTTGGGAGCAAACTGCACTTAACACAGTTCCAGAAACATTTCCTGAGTGCTGGAAAATATAAAAACACTTCCACATGTGGGCCAAGTATTCGGTCTCGAAAGGCAAAGATTAAAATGAAGAAATTCAGCGGAGTTAAAATGAAGCATTTATTCAGACATTCTTGCAGACTGTCACAGAACTTCAAAAGAACACCAGGCCCTGATGCAAGAATTGCAGTTAATGTTGTGTGAATGTTTAACAGCGTAGACTTGTGTCGGCTATGAATTATGATCAGATGATTTCAGGTCTGAGAGAGAGATGTCAGAACCTAATAACAGACAGGAAAGATTTTAAAGGAATACTTTACAGAAATAGTGTCAATGCTGTCGTTAATTCCTCACTCGGGATTCTTTGATAAATGTAAAGTTCACAGCATTTATTTGATATCAAAATATTTTGTCATTTTGTTCGTTTAGAAAATGTAATACTTTCTTACTGAAAAAAGTGTTAATTTGTTTCAGAAAAGAAAGTAATGGGATGTAGTTGAAACACTAACATGAGAACTTTCTTTTAAAGGAAGTCTTGTGTCTCAGTATAATTTAGTCATGTTCTCTCCCTAAACTCTACTCATTTGATCTCAAACACATTTTCAAAAAGAGCTGTTCTTTTATATTGTTTCCCCCTGTTCCGGATCAGTATGACACATTCAATCCCGTGATCTCCTTTGAGGATGAAGTCCTGAAACTCTTTCATAAGCTACATTCATAGATGACTAATTATACGCTAATCTTTCCTTCCACATCTGATCCTCTGGACTAGATTCATCCACATCACGTATCCTGAATTTCTTGTCATACTGAACTATTACAAAATACACTCCTGTTCAAACGTTTAGAATTAATAAAATTGACAATAAAGGCTTTTACAATGTTACGCAAGATTAGGAAAAAATACCCCACACAGTTCCCACTAAAATGTTAGTTAACAAACTGTTCAAATATGATAATAACAAATGTTTTTGAGCACAATATGGAAATCACAAAACTGGAGCAATTGCTTTAAAAAAATCAGGTTTGCCATTACGGGGATAAACCACATTTTTAAATACACTACAATTGTTGTTTTAAATAGCTGTTTACAATATTACTATTTTTACTGTATTTTTAAATAAATTCAGTCTTGGTGAATGCAAGAAACTACACATCACAACTGGTATATGAAATACTATTATTGTTAAGAGATTTGTTTTTCCAAATATAAAAGCAGGCTTAGGCCAGGTCAGCCAATGTAACACTTTCTTTGTGTTTTATCAAGCTGAAATGAATTTAAGAGTGGGTTAAAGAGCTTGCGTCATTTTCAGTGTGTCTGATGAGCTTTTAAGAGCTGAATATTTTAAGCGCTGCCCTACTGGGTGACAGGGTGAGCAATTCGAATGTAGCGTTACAAAAAGCGGAAAGTAGCCTTTTTCATTGCAAAATATGTACCAAAACCTGAAACTACAAGCGGAAGAAGAATATTTGTCAATGAGCTTTGTCATCCTTCCCTGGACGACCATCCGTATGGATGTTTACACACCCATGGAAAAGTTTAGGAATAGGACATAGGAAATGTGGGCATTTCAATGACGTTGTTAATATTCTAAAAGTATCTAATATGTTTAAATGTGTGTTTACAGGATGTTCTAGTGGGCGCTAAAATAACTGCTAATGATCGGATATCTGTTGGACGCGGAACTGGGTTGGGCAAAAGGGAAAGGGTTTGTGTACAATCCTGTTCCCCCTCTCTTCCCTTTACCGTCAGGAAAGAACACCGGACACAGCACCTCTGCCAAACCTGCAGTGGACCAAAGTGGAAGCAGCACAGGGTTCATTACAATCACGGGTGAAAGACGCTGGTTCAAAGGTGAGGTTAGTGACACAACATCCTGCAGGAAGTCTTTGTTGTGAAAAGAATTCAACAGGGACTTTAAAACAGGTATCAGTCTCAAATATAACAAAACATTCAAATTAAAAAAAGTAATTATTTAATTAAAGTAATAATTTGACTATATTTACCAGTGTGAATAATGCATTAATATTTATAGGATAATATAGCTGAACTTGATTATTTAATCATCATATTATAATCTGAATAAATTATTAAAATCATCTAGAGCCATATTGTTCAATATAGGGTAAGATTACACGCTGAACGCACTAGGGACATTGTAGCATATCACGTTCCTCTTTCGCTCTTTCTGCCAGTTTTTTGTAGTGTTCTCATAGTCTCCAGTTGGGTACACTTTCTAGAGTTACACAAAGACCTTCCCTCATCTGCAGGCGCCTCAGAAACAAAGACCATCCCGGTGGCAAACAATGAACAATCTATCTCAGATAACAGCAGAAAATAGAGAGGTCAATGAGACAAGTGGATTTTTCCGCCCAGCTATTCTTGATGTGAAGGAGAGGGTGGTGGTGAGGGTGAGAGGGGCTTTAATACTTTCCTGATGGGGGTAAAATACATTGCAATTGAGGAAAATGGGAGGGCAGGAGCGGACTGGATCAGAGCCAAAGAGTTTCGCTGGAATTATAGGGACGGGTGATGAAAGACAAGACAAAGCTAACAATAACTAGTTAGATCCAAATTACTGAGGGCGTATAATTCAGCCCAGTCATCTCTTCAATTAGGTTTTATCAGGGCACAAGCAGGAGGAATATGAGCCCGGGGCAATTGGAAATATGAAACAAGAGGTGATTGATATTGGGAACAGCTTTTCTTTCTCATGTATCCTGCTAACATCATTATAAATTTCCTTCAAGGCACTTTTAACCCATCTTGATTGGATTGTTTGTGAAAAACAGAGGGGTCAATTGAATTCTCTAAATCTCAAGCGCCACCGAGAATTGAGGCATCAAGCACTGTTTACTGTAAAATAGAAGAACCTCTACATATTGGTCATGAATCAATGAATGTTTTCTTATTGTCAGTCATTCATTGTCATCATCAAACCATTTCAAGAAAAAAAATAGGGATTTGCCAATGTTATGTAGTGTATGAAAATGGATTTATTATAACTTATGGGTTATCATAACTTTATGATAACAGCAGGAGATTTCAGGACATCTATTGGTTAATTGGACAATGTTCAAACGGGGTGTAATCTTTAAACAGGTCTTGACACATTGCTTTTGTTCTTTGTTTACACAAAGCAAAGGAAAATTATTCCTGAAATATCCTCGTCATAATTGGCAGATGACCTAAAAACGACTTCTAAATACAAAAAAAAATTGCACCAGAATATTGAAAGAAAGACCAACAAAGGTAGCTTTGACTGAAGTCAAGTCAGCTTTTTATGTAGGTCATAGTTATTGTACCATAGCAAAGAATGAGGCCCCACAGAAATAGCAAACTAAAATGGAGTGACTTGTGGAAAAGGCGTCTTTTGGAAAAAAATGTTTACATTTCGGCTGGTACAACAAACACAACCGAAATTGTGTTTATATTCTGGTGGGATGCTGTATTTTGATGTTTACCGCTGTTTTTAATCTCGGAGTACTTTCCAAACAATAATGTGCAGGGTTACAATCCGGTGTATGTGAGAGATGGGCCGCTCTATAATCTTTGGAGTAATTATGCGGGACCTCTCTCAACCTTTAACTTATTCAGATGAAACATTATATGAGAGGATTCCCCTTAAGTGATTCACACGTTTAATGCTTGTTTACATCAGGTATGTTAAGCAGCCCATATTTCAACCTTTTTAAAACCGTAATTAGAGGGCCTGTGTAACGTGTGGATACCTGTGTATGTATTAGTTGCACTAATGTGTTTATGAAGTGACTGCATGTATGTGTATGTGTTTGTCAAGAACAAGAACGACAGCTTGACAGCTGATAATGACTATAATTGTTCAAAATGACTTTGATTTAGATCTTGTATATGCTTTGAAGATGTACAATAATGATAGGAGGATGCTGGGAAAGAATCTGTGGGAATCTCCCTAAACTTCTCACAGCAAGAGTTTTGGGATTCTTGAGACAGCTATATCTGTGATTAGTTTATATAATAATAATAGAGTGATTATAAATACAAATTTACATAGTTTACATAATTTACATACAAAGTTACATATGACTTTTTCTTTATAAAAATGATGACGTATCACCTATCCTCGGATAGTAAATCAAAAAGCAGAAGGCTGAACTTGCAAAGAAGGCTTCAGAACATGTTTCGATTAATCCACAATTATGCCTTTGTACTTACACTATTATTTTTGTATTCATTTTGAATACATTATGCTGTGCACAAAACTGAGGAAAGTTTCCATTTAATGGGAATTTGTAGAGCCCTAGTGACTCCATATTGCATTATCTCATCTTAAAATCCAGGAAATGGCAAATATTACTGAGCTCTTGAATTTCTGAACAATAAACAATGCTCAAGATTCAAGGGTTCTCTGAAATATGCTCCACTGAGGACACCCACCCAGATCCAGCACTTTCCACACCTCAACCGTGCTGACAACATCCACCATTTGTTTTCAGCCAAGAACCACTTGGCACTGGAAAGGAAACTACGCAAACACGTTTATGTGTGTGTGTGTGTGTGTGTGTGTGTATACATAATTAGCTATAAAATTGCTCCCTACAAGCTACATCTGATAAGGCATTCCTACATTCAAATACATTCCCAACTAGTAACATGATTCATACATAAAAAAAATTGTTCTAAAAATACAAAAGGTGTATGGCAATTTGCATACTTAAGCACTATTATATGCCATTTTGTGGTATGAATAGCGTGAGCATTCACACTGAAAATCCCAACAAGATGTGCAATTTAAATACCTGGGTGATGCACTTATTTAACCAAGAAAACTAAGAGTGGAATGCTGGGTATCTATTGCGCTTAAGCTTTAATTACACAGCAAATGGGACAAGGCTGCTTATGGATGACAAACTAGCAATATGCATAGTGTATAGCATGTAATTTAGGACACAACTGAAATATTTTCTTCAAAAGGAAGGGTGTGGGTTATGGTTAGCATTCTGTATATAACTAGCTTTATATAACAACAGAGGTCTGGGATGTCCTCATATAGACTAAGTTTGTACATGTGTGTGTATGTACAAGCCTGTGGGTGTATGCAAAAGAGTAATAGAGGGCGTTTGATTATGCATAGACAGGTAATGAATAATGTTTGCTCTTACCTTTAAAAGCCAGGTGTACTCTGGGAGCGGAGCGATGTGTGCAGGCCACTTCAAACGCAAACAAAGCCAACAGCAACAGGAGGAGTCTCGTTTCCATTACTCTCATAGCTAGACCCATTCACAGGCAACCTATACAAACCCACACAAAAGAAAGAAAATAAAACAAGGTGGACATAGGGAGAAAAACACGAGAGAGGCTATATTTGTCACTGATTTCGGCAAAGGAAGAGGCTGAAATGACAAAGGAAGAACAGACGAGCGACAAGAGGAGGAAAAAATAAATGAGAGATGAAGAGGAGGAAAAGAGATGGAGACAGTTCGATTTAGACAGACAACAGAAGGAACAGAAAGCAAACATTACTACTGTACTCTACTACTCTGTTGTATATTTAGCCTTGAGTTTTAACAGCCAGACAAATCCCAGCCTGTCACACCTTCCTCTGTTCAACTCCATGCAAAGACAGAGGTTTCAGGCCTGCATTAGAGGGTCAGCCTTTATGCAACATGGTGTCAGTTTTATTTTAGGAAAAACAGGTGCCGTTAATCATCTTCATCCACCCGGTGCAACTGCACAGACTGATTTGAGTTAGCAGATTATGATAGCTAAGAGCTGTGCTTTGTGAGAATGGGGGAGGAACCCCAGGAGCGGCATAATAATCAACTAATACATTTTTTTTTAGAAATGTAACTTAAATGTACTTATATTGCTCTGACATTTTGCCTTTATTAAGTAAGGATAGCATAGAGCAGACCGGAAGTGTGGGAGAGAGATAGGAGAGGGATCAAGAAAAGTTCTCGAGCTGGTATTCAAACTCATGAAGCCCAAGCAACTTGGGTTATATGCTATCCACGCCATATGATATTGTGCTTTCCATAAAATATCAAAACAATTGTAATTCATAGGTTCATTTCCATTATTGTACGCATTCAATGTGCTTTAGAGTAACCGAGCAGAAAAAAATAGAACACAACAGAAAATAAAATTGACCCAAAAAACACTGCTTGTGATTTAGAGCTTATGGGGCCATGTGCCTGGGAAAAGCTGGAGGTGGCAAATCACTCCAAGCTGCAGCAAAGCCCCATCACGCTGCTCATTGTTATAACTTGGAAGATCTCGCTGGAGTCCAGGGCTGCGACTGCTGCCTCTTTTAGATCAGTTTCCATCAGGTACTGATCCCGGGCTCCTGTTTATGACATCATCAGCAGGCCAGTGATGTATGCGAGTGATGTCAGCACAGAAGGTACTTGCATACTTGGGATTTGTATGTCCCCACATTCTTTTCATTAGAGATCCATGGATAAATCTAGATTTTTTTATTACACGCTGCACATGTGTGCATGCCACAGCTTTGCTCTCGGCTGCTGGCGTGTTTTGCTTTAAGGCAAACGTTTTGACACTAGGCAACTCGCTTAATCCTTTTCCACAAACTCACGCGCGCGCACAAACACAAACACTGGTCCAGGCTCTGCCAGCTGTCACTGGTTCAAATTCACATTCAAAGTGCATCTAGGGGCTTGTCCAGGAATGTACTACATGTCCAAACTGCAAGATGACATAGAGAGAGCGAGAGAGAACTGCAGATTGCATAGAAAAGTTGGTAAATGAAAGCTGAGAGTAAAAAAAGGAACTGGAGATGGTTATCTCTCTGTATGTTCATGTAGATGTGTATCATGACTCTGTAGACATCAGATTGGGATCATAGCCACTGTGTTAGTGTAAGACAGCAGCAAAAAATTATTGGTCTGAAAGCTGCAAACGCACATCTTGTGAAGGACTATAAAACCAACAAATAATTGATATAATCTTTCACAGTTCAAAGCATCCTCACTTTTGAACCTGATTTCAAAAATCCTCTGATGTTTTACTGTGTTTCACTTGCTCTCGTTGAAACTCACACTCTGTGCAAGATCAGATCTGCCTTGTGCCTCCTCTCCTTCACATATTCAACAGCATCAGTCACTCAGGTGTTCTTACATGTTGGTTCTGGCACTGATTTGCGGGGAAAGAGTAGGAAGCACAGACTTTTATTCACACAGAGAGAGAGAGAGAGAGAGAGCACTGCTATACATCTAACCTGAGTGGATAGACAGACGGAGAGACAGAAGGACAGACAGACGGAGGGACAGATGGATAGATAGATATTTTATGTCCAATATTTGTAAACTGATAATTCACTATACATGTAATTTGCAAAATATATAAACAATTTGTAAGACAGACAAATAGATAGATAGAGCATTTACATGTCTACATCACTCAAGTTAACTGTTAAGTGGCATATTTGCAGTTTTAAGTCTTGAGTGGAAGTTCACAGGTGTAAACTGTTATACTTTCTTGTTAGCATGCATTATGTATCAGTCGTCCTCTGCCGGAATGGCCAGCGCATGAATTATGGATGTTCAAGCGCAATCTATGACGTCCATTAAATCCAACTCCAACGTGTCTGTTTTTCCCCTTTTTTGTGACTGACAAAATGTCAGGCTGCTGTATCTCTTTTTTTTTTTTTTTTTAAGTTCAAATAATTGTAGCAAATACATAAAAGGTTTAAAACAATCAAATATTTATAAAACATTTGCAAATTCTACATTAACGAATGTGATTTGAAGGATTTTGGTCCCTTTCTTTAAAACTGTTCATATACTGTATAATACTAATAGAATCAAGTTTAAGCTTGGATGTTACGTCGTATGAATGCAGTAGACATAAACAAAAACACTCAAGCCAGTTGCAATTTCGATTCATAAATTTGCCCTAACACACAAATGTTCTAAAATATAAACTATTCAAGCACGCACACATTTAAATAAGAAGATAAAAGAATCCTGACTGAAAACAAAGAACCATCTTTGGTGCAAAATATGCATAAAGGCTTAAATATTTCTCCTATAGATGCATCCTAAATTCAACATACTCAAACCCTTCAGCTCCATAGCAGGCATAATTATTTAACTATTTTTCCTTTACCTCCACGTAGTTCCTATGACAATAATAAAATCATTTTTTTAAATGTAGCATTGTAGTATGTTATAGGCTACCTGATAACGACATTTATTGTGTTACAAAGGGGGTAGCCTATAAAACAGTCAAATATTTATATAACACAAATTGCAGTGAGACGTTGGAGTGTCTGTAAAACGCAGGCTACCTGTAATATTACTGAAAAATGTACGCTGGTAATATTATTCGCAAATTTGCACAAAAGCAAAAAATAAATAAATAAAAATCCTCTAGATTTTTGATGACCCGTGAATTAACTTTCATCTACCTGTGGCCAACACACTTTTAAGACTTTAGGAAACAGTTGTATCTCTAAACTGAGAGAAGTGAATATATTCACCTGATTCGCTGGTCTTATGTTGTAGTCGGTCTGCTGCTCCGTGTTTTCGGTGTCTCGAGGCGCAGGTGAGATGTTATCGTTACATTCCTTACCGTCTCTGTGAGCGCAGCTCGTGCCTTGCTGAATTTCTGAAATCCGTCCAAACCCCTCTCATAAAAACATAAGAGCTTTTATAGCTCTAGCCTTTTGAATTTCTCACTTTTGGGGCGTGTCGGTCAGTCCAAAAAAAAAAACGGCGATAAAAGTTGCAGTTCGTTCACGTAATTCCTCGGGATACTTCTGAGCTCTTATCTAGACAGTCGAGGAGATAAAGGCGACAAAAGTCGAGATGTGTTTTGCGGGTTGCGTGACAGTATCTCCAGCGTTTGCCACTTTGAATACAAAACGGAAGACGTGTTCGTGTTCTCGTCACGTAAGCTCCACGCCGTTGAAAGTCTGCGCGGTGGCAGGTGTTTGGTTTATTCCGCCGGTGAAGTGTCACGGTCCAGCCCCCTCGGCACTGCTCCCGACGAATCGCCGTTAACCGTGAAGAGGTCAGAAAAATGCAACACATAATACCGGATAATGCCACATTAACTGTTGGGGCACGACTTTTTCCCTCAACAAGTTCCTAATTTGCCGCTTATCAATAGTTATTAACGTATTTGTTAAGTTTAGGTATTGGGTAAGATTGGGGATATTAGGGATTAGGGATAGAATAAGGCAAATATGTGCTTAATTATTACTAATAAATGACTAATATTATAGTTATATGCATGCCAATAAGCAACTAGTCAAGAGACCCTAAAATAAAGTGTTACCAAATTTACACATTACACATTTAATGCGGTTTTAACAGGATATGTACTATATTTAGTCACACTTGTTCTATATGGGCTAAACTGTCACAGTTATGTCAAATAAAACACAACTATTCGGATACACATACATATATTGGTCAAAGTCTCACAGTAGTCATGAATGGGGTAAGTGATATCACATATAATAATAAAAACACACAGCTGAACATTCAAAAGCAATCATCAAAAGAAAAAGAAAAAAAACCCCACATATCCTACAAATTATTATATATATTAAATATTACATAAGTTGAAACTACAACGTACAAAACCCTGTGTGTGCAGGGTTTTTATAATTGTAAAAATTGTAAAAATGTATAATTGTTTTTATAATAACTTTATTGGCCTGCCTTTTTGAAAGTTATCTTTTTAAATCCTGTATAAATAGCATTTAATTCATACCATTGTTCAAAATTCACCAAAGCGCCAGCAGTTCAGCACTGTTGACATGGTATGAAATCGATGTGGTCTATCCTGCCCGTCTGTCTCGCCTCATTAGATGTGCACATCACTAGCTGCAGCGAACAGAATGACAGACAGTTGTCAAGCCGTTGTGTAGGAGACCCACTGCAGCGCGTTTGTGGCAGATCTGTTTGTCCCGCCAGAAAGTGTCCTGAAATTCCCAAAGTTCTTTTGCATCCGGCGGCGTGACTCAAGACGACGGTGGCGAAACACAACGGAGGGGGTGGGTTGGGTGAAAGGACGTTCTCTCGCACAAAAAAAAACGTGCGACTCGGTATTTTGGACACAAAAGGCCCTTGGTGTGTTCTTTCTAGGGCCTCTGACACTCTGGCATGCATTAGGATGCCGGAGCTTAGACTAAATGTACAAATGTTGTACATTGCCTTTATATATAATTCATTCAGTGGAAGGGTGTGTAAAAAGTTTTACCATTTCCTTTTCAGCTGATTAAAAAGACGCTCCGCTTTTCATGACATCACACAATGTGCCCTTTTCTTATACTGCTGCGGATGTGGAGGTGGTTTCTTGTCTTTTTCTCGCTTTGTGGGAGGCATCCTTTATTCTCCTATGAGAGGAAGTGACTCAAGTCGGCTTTAAGTTCAGGTTTCCGTGTGATTTTCACCCACAATGCAGTAAGCCCCACCAGCTTCACTATCTTCCATTCAGCCCCACATTCTCCCACGTCAGAGACACTTTACACAGTCCGCAGTTTTACGACCACATCTACGCAAACCACTGAATCACCTTAGAAGCTTAATTGCCTAATATATGAGCTTATTTGGTTTAAATAGTGCAGTAAAATCTCAACCTGGTGAGAAAACCCCCCACACTGGTGAAACAACATGATGTGGCAAGCACAAAAAACTAGTCAAATGGGTCATGTTTTGAATCGGTACGCACCCTGATTTAAGTGAAAACACTTTCTTATATTCTAATTCACATGTGACCTTTGTATCTTGCATGGACATGCTGCTATGGCAACTTGAAAGTTGATGACCCACAGCTATATATTTCCTTTTGTTACTAACTCCGACAGACCTTTTGAGCGAGCGTCTCATGTTTGTGAAAGCGCAGAATTTGAACTCTGTCCTTTGTGCGAAAGAGCACATGATTTATTCTACTTTAAACTTTCTTTGATTTGATACAATGTGCATTGTAAAGATTGAAAAAGCCTGTATTTGAATTTTAAAGAGCTTAAATGCGTCGGGTCCACAAAGAGCGTCACGTTTCATCGTATACATGGTCAGGAAGTCAGTGGGGTTTTGTTGGGGAATGATCGTCTTTCTTTCTCTGCAGTGTATAAACAGGGATTTGCGGGCTCAAAGCAAGAGTTACAACAACAAATTTATCATTATGAGTATGTGGTGCTCATCAATCCAGGCAGCACTTCTGTGAAACGCTGCAGGCTATGTGTCAGCGCAGGTTTTGAGTTGGGGAGGGATGCCTTTTCTTAAAGTAGACTAGTGGGTCAATGACATATGAGTTTCCTCAGAAAAGAGAAAAAAATCTTTTATGAATGTACTTTCAAATGTGCACCGGATAAGATCTTATAACGCACTGTTTGTATTTTATATGGTTTAATCAATATAAAAAATGGTGTGTGTGCTGGTTTTTGTGGTTTATGGGGATACAAATTTGTTTAATGCCATGGATAAGGCAGAGGTATTACAATTAGAAGGTGGTTTATGAGGACACTGCCAATGTCCTCATAATTCAACATACTAAATTGTGTTTTTTTTGAAAATCTAAACGGCATAAGTTTCCTGTAAGGTGTAGGCTTGGCGTAGGACAAGAGCACATACAGTTTGTACAGTATGAAAACCATTACGCCTATGGAGAGTCCTCATAAACCACAAACACCAATGTGTGTGTGTACTGAAGAACCTTGTCATAAAAAGGTAAAATTATTTGCTATTTTATTTTGTAGACATATTAATGTTGACACACAGTTTTAAGGGTCCACAAAGGTTCTTTTCCACATATTTTGCCTGTTCATTGGACCCCGTCATTTGCAGTAAAGAACAGTTTACATGTTTTACTTTATGATCTAAGAACATATTAAAAATATTCTGCTTATTCTATAAGAGGCATGTTAATATTATTATTAAACATAGTGTGCCGGACGAATAATAATCTGATGACGTATTTTTTTAGGCTAACCTACAAAACATGTTCCCTTGGTTTTTTTCATTGGTTTTGGATTAATGCCGGAAGTGTTAAAACGCTAACTCATTTCCCAATTTTGGCCTACAAACATGCGTCATCCCTGCAGCACTCTATTGTATTATAATGTATTTTCATGTCAGTAATGACATGTTATTGACCCTGGTACCTACTAACTCCATTAAAAGGACCGATGTAATTTCCTCCCAACAGGGCAGATTCCCGCACAAGTCAGTATCCTGGGTAAATCTGGTGCTAGCCTCCAAAATGCCGGGAAAAGGAAAGTAAATCCACGGAAAAGTTGAAAAGCTGGAGGGGTGTGGGAGTGTAAAGTACATCTGTCTTAGGAGATAAATCTGTCAGCACCTTAGCCGCAGCCCACGGGATGCCCAGGATGGATGAGCGTATAAGCGGCCTGCCTCATCAAAGATGGATGCGGTGCCACGAGATTTTGGGATGATAAAAGTCCCACTGTGGTGCCTTTCCTTTTTTTTTCCAGTACGCTCCAGTTTCATCTTGATTGCAAATGCAATCGCCCGAGGCGTGATGTTCTTCGAAGAATGGGTAATGGGCAATTTATATACAAAAGCTGAGAAACACTCACGCAGGCTTTGTTTACTATAGTCAAATAGGAAGTGTTTTTGATGAAATAACAGAATGCATAAATAAGCAGAAATGCGTGTGTATTCATATTTCTCCGCAGAGTGAGTCAAAACACGTATTGGAGGGCAGACGGGTGGAAAGAGTGCAGGGGACGCCTGAAGGCTGCGACTCCTGGTGATCTTTCAGATAAAAACCATTTATCTGCTCACCAGGGCTGTCAGAGGTCTGCTAATTAGCTTTACCATTCATCTCTCTCTTTCCTTCCTTCTGTCTATCTCATACTTCCATTCCCTCGCTCCCACCCTCTTCATCTCCTCTGTCTCTGTCTCCTTCGCTCGCTGACCTTCTTTCTTCTGTTCCGACAATTTGTTTTTGACTGTTTTAGTATACTTTAGTAACCCGCATTGCATATTCATATTCATTTATCGGACAGATAATTTTTAATGTTATGCTTGATTCAAGAGCACCGTTCTTTATCTATTCTGCCTGACAAAAACAGTGAGTTATAACTTGCATGAGCAAAGGGTCTCAAAGCTCCCATGGTCAACAACATGGAAATAATGTGTATAATTAATTCATGAACTTAATGTAAAAGGTTTTGAGATTCACTGCACCTACAGTAAACTCACAAGAAGAGTACAAATGTGGCAGATATTTAGTAAAATATAATAATGCAGTCAAAAAATGTGCTTATGTAATATTTGTAATTTTTTAAAATATATTTTAAAATGTATTTGGCGTTTTAAAATGTAGCAATAAAATTTATTAAATAATATGTAAAAGAATAAATAGAAATCTATTTAAAAAACAATGGAACTAAAGTAAATTAAATTAAATGATGAAAGTAATGTAAAAAAGCCTTTGGGATTTACTTCACCTACATTAAAAATAAGAGTACAAATGTGGGTAATATTCAATAAAATATAATAACACAGCCAAAAATGTGAATAAAAAACAAAATATTTAACTTACATTTTTATTGTATATTTTAAAGTGTTTGTAAGTTAATATCAAACATAAAATTTTTTAAAATAAATGTAAACTTTTTCATTTATTTGAATACCGATTTTTTCCTCCAATCCAAAGCACGAGACCATGTATTTCCTTCAATCTTGATAAAACGTGTGGTGTTATCTACATCTCCTATGACAGTAGTACAACTCTACTCCTACTGCCTGCTTGGCTGCTTTGCATTTACAAACAGGCAGGCCTTTGCTAGTGGAATATTTATAGCATTGCATTAAGCATGAAATCAAAGGTTTTAAATGTACCATTGCAACATCGGCACTCCTCTGTTGAGGCCTGCCCAAAAATGCCTGCCCCTCGGCTGTTTGCAGAGCTGCGCTGTTTCCATACGTATCCAAGCTTCATTACACATTGACCCCTCTTATGTCAAAATCCAAGCTACTGGTTAACATGCAGCCAGAGGTGACGAGGGCGAAGTAAAGTTTACCTCGTGGATCACGTATTTTAAAGGAAATACGTCTTCGCTTTGATCCGTGCAGAGATGCGTTTGACCCCTGAAGGTCAGATCTGAAATAACGCTGCTTCCAGTTTGTAAGGACTGTTGAATCGATCATGAAAACATGGAATGCATCAGTTCACGTGATCAAGCACGGCACAGCTGTCTAAGCGCAGGCATGTGAATGGAGATAAGAGCGTTCGACAATGACATCACTCTACGCTGCACTGGGATGCTTATCTCATCGCCTTTGCAGTCCCACAGACCCCCATATACTAAACAAGAGCTTGTGTTGTCTGGAGGTGCTTCAGATACAAAAGTCAAAACAAGCTCTCAATAGAAAAAAAAGACTGGAATCCTAATATTCCGCATCAAAGCTGTGGTCCCATAAAAAAAAAAAAGAAAACCATAATATGACTTTGTTCTTTTATCAGAAAAGCAGCTTAGAATTTCTTATTCAATTATGTTCTTTTCTATGCTGCCCTCTTGTGGGGAGTCTCGAAAGAAGAACGGAGAAGAGAGAAAAAAAAAAGGACTTGATTTAATGTCATTTCTTATCATAGTCCTCAGCTCCGATGAACCGAAAGATAAACACTAAAAAAAGCGTGTCAACGGGAAAAAAACTAAAGCTGTTCATTTGATTCATTTCCTGGAGAAACAGAGACAAAAGCCACACGAAACATTGTGAATGAAAAGACAAAAACTTTATTCGACATGGAAAACAAAAACCAAAACAAAAACACATATTTAAAAATTGTAGTTCTCTATAAAATTTAGCACACAAAATATAGTTTTTCTTTGATACTGTAGGTCAAATCTACCCTAATAATTCAATAACAAATTATAAACCCTTTTTAAGGGAGAGGATTATGTACAAACCACTGGCCTTGCAGGTAAAACAAGTACAATCCAGTATACTTACAATGAGTTAACAGCTTTTCGTTTTTAAACCAAACTTTTACAGGTCAAAAACTCTAAATCAATCTTTTAACACAATTGCCTTATTACAGATACCTAGAAGATCGTTTAGAATGGTTTCGCTCTAAAAACCGACTGACCAAAGTTCAAAAAATTATTGCAAAGGAGCAAAAGAAATACCATTAGAAATAAATGAAAAAAATGATATGAATATGAAAGATAATGTGAAAAAAAAATGTGTACGGATTCACTATTTTTACAATATTCTCTAAGCATTTAACTGGACACAGAAGTTTGAGTATAGAACGCACACAACATGCTGTCAAAAGGGGGAAAAAAACCCAAACAAACAAACAAAAAAAAAAAAACATCACGAGATGGCCTTGCTGCTTTTTTGATCAATTAAATAAGTGAATAAATGTTATCGTTCATGTGTTGACAGTGTCATTTCTAGACGGGACGAAAATAGTTTTAAGGATCACATGATCGCCGTAGCAAGAGGTACCAAGTGACAGGATTTCATCTGCTTATGTAAACAAAGTAAAATAAACTACAATTATTTAAAGGTTTATCGATACACAAAAGACGTGACGTATTAATGACACAAAACCGAAGAAATGAAGCTTATGCTGTAGATGGGTTTTTCTTTAATAAGGAGGATAAGAGAGTAAACATCCCTGAGATATCGAGTTTTGGTTCAGAATGAAGTGCTTTTTAGAATGTTTGACCTTTCTCCTTATAAGCAAAGTGTGGTGCTGGAGTTTGTGAAAAATAACTAGGCAAGGAAACCAGTTGCTTCATGATGATCGAATTCGGCAGATGAGGATAAAGTAACACAAACAACAATTAACCCAAAAAATATTACAGCAATGACCGAAAAACATGATTAGGCCAGTAAAACATCCAGACAGGAAAGCATGGTGTGCGAATGGTCATGGTTCTGAGACAATGCTACTGTACACCGTCATACAAAAACTAAACTAAGTGCAGTCTATGATCCCAAGCTTTAAACAGTCCGTTGTGAGATAAAAGATATCAGTAGCCCTCTGAAATCTGTTAATGCAAAGTCATAAGTGTAAAATAAGATGACATCTGAAGGAAAACGTGATTTCGGAGGAGTGCACACACTGAATCTGACGTATAGAAAGTACCATCTACAATGAAGACATAGTTAACCCCTGATCATTAAGCATCATTAACCACATGTTATCTGAAACAGACTCTTAATTTATGCAGGAAACAATAGGAGTAAAATAGACCATAGAAAATTCTAATGATGCTATTCTGCATAAAAAGAAACAGAGACATCCCAGTGTCCTAACTCTTCTCTTCATCTACATCAATATCTTCCTCTTCCTGTCCTTGCTCTCTGACCTCACAGCCACCGGAGTCATGTGACTCTTCTACTTCCTCAACATCCACTTCCTCTTCATCTCTCTCCTCGAAGGACGACTCCCCCTCGTCTCTGTCGTTCTCCTCTGAGCCTAAGAGACAAATTATGACTCAAGGTGATTTGGAAAATGAGATCAGTTTTACTGGGTCGACAGACTTTATAAAAGCACTTTACATTAAACTTAGCAACGTGATTGTGAAAAAGAAAACCTCACCTCCGACTTGGTCATCATCTTCATCCTCTTGGCCCAAGTTTTGGCTCTTCTCCTCATCTTCATCTGAATCCGAGATGATCACGCACTCGTCTCCATTATTGCTGCCCTGAGGTTTGGGACCGCTGTAGCACAACAGAAGTAAGAAATTAAAAAAAAAAAAAAAAAAAAAACTAACTAAAAATACACTCTAGAGGCTAGAGATTACCTTCCATTCTCTCGCGGCTCCCAGAGTGGAGTCAGATAGTACCTCAATGGGTTTCTGTACAAGTCATCCTTCAGGATCTAAAGCCAAGGGAATAGAGTTCATCAGTTTTTTTTTTAAACTTCACATTTACTGTGTTTAAGGATTTTGTTTTGGCCTGTTCGTAGGGCTCTTCTTCCTGCACCTAACCACATGAAAGACGTACCTGTGCGATCTCATCCCTTCCTGGATTGCTGTGGTCACTGAACCAATGGAAGAAGCTCTGGTAGACTCCCTGTGACGTTCGACGCGGCTCTCCACTACCGACCAGATTCTGACCTCTGTGCCACAAAATTGGGTTTGAGAACGAGACCGGAGACCCTGAGCAAAGCAAAAGCACATACAGATACACACAGCAATTTAAACCCAGAATAAATAAATGTGTCCCAGAGTAATCGGTTTCACATTCGGCTCACCTCCCATACCAAGATGAAGCTCCTTCACAATCATTTTGTTTTGAAAAAAGGGATTTCTCCGGAAATGGAAGCAGATGCGGTAACCAAGTTTGTTGTTCTTGAAAGACTCGATCTGTCAAATGACAAGTGTATTAATAACACTGATCATTTGCAAGTTTCGAAAACAGGAAAAACACAAAATAAAACGCATTACCTCTAAATTAGTCATGTAACTTAGAGCATCTTCATCGGTCTCATCGATTTGTGCTGATAGATGTGGGTGATTCAGAAGCTGATTGGCTTTAAGTCAAGTGCACATTGCGTAAATGAAGACAAAGATCTGGAATTCACAATCATTCGGTAAAAACACATTTGACGTAAACGGAAAACAGAAACAAACACAAGAGTTTTGAGTATGATGACTGAAGTTGCTACGGATTCTGGGCCAACTGCACAGAATTTGCTCCTAAAATACAAATGTACAGTTCACCTTGTCATTACTCACCTCAGAGTTGTTCTAAACACACAAAAAAAAGTATTCTTGTAGCATCATAACATTGCAGTTGAACAACTGCCGCCACTTGGGCTCTTTTAACAATGTTCTTACTACTACCTTTCTGGGCCTTGAATGTGGCAGCTCCATTCCTGTCTATGAAGGGTCCAAAAATATCCCAATGCGTGTTCAAAAGAAGATCTCATGGATGTTAAACTACATGAGAATGAGTAATTAATGACATAACTACACAGCTCAGCTTCAAAGGCCCTGACACTCTCTATGTCCACCTGAACGGTACGCACTCTGCAGTGAAGGATACAGCGGTGACCCAGAAGCCTGGGATGGCCTGAGTGATGGCGCTGCGCTGGTCCAGGTGAGGGCGTCGCTGGCGGCTCAGTTTCATCTCCAGGCGTTGATGCAGACGCGCACCTTTCTTCTCCAGCGCGTCCAGCCTCATCTGCACCTGTGCGAGCAGCGCCACGGACTGCCGCACCTCCGGGGCCATCTTCACCGACACTATGGCACACTCTCCATCCTCGTTGTCCTCATTGTCAGAGGCGACCGACGAGCTGGCCGTGGAGGAAGATCCGGGAAGAGAGTCGTCATCCTCCTCCTCCTCCTCATCATCATCATCCACGAACGAAGCCTGTTCTGGATCTTCTCTGTCCTCGCAGAGCAGCAGGGACGAGGAACTGTCAGCCGCGGCCGCCTCCGTCCTTCTCTCGCTCTGAGAGCAACCGGGACGATTCGACTTGTCCCTTGATTTCTCTCGGCTCGCTTTTTTTGACGAACAGGGCATTTCTTTGCAGTCTTCGTCCGCGTCCCCGCCGGTCAGACTGGCGAGCGCTTCTGCTGCGGCGATGGCGGCGGAGTCCGACGGCCGCCGCTCGCTCTCACCTCCACCAGCCTGCCCCGCGCTCTCCTGCGCGTCCGCTTCATTCAGAATCACAGTGTCCTTCTCTTTAGCGTCTTCGGGACGCTCGGATCCACGTTTTGACTCGTCGTTGCCAACTTTCTCAGGTTCTGCATCCTCGTGAGAGTCATTCCTCGGTTCCCCATCACTTACTTTCGCCTGCTTGGGCAGCGTGGAGTCAGACTCCCCACTTGGACTTCTTTTCCTCTGGTTAGTTTCGGACGGCTGACCGCTGTCCGAGTTTGTACTCATGATCCCGACTGGCTGTAGCTTTGTCAGACGTATATGATTATTTTAAATTTTAAACGCTGATTGAGTTAACTGTGCGGGTCTCTATCCAGAGCCCGCGTTCGCATTACAGCACTACCAAATTCCAAGTCTGCGCAAATGTCAGCAGGCCTAGGTGGCTTCCTAACGCTGAATGAGGCTAGTTTAAATTCTCGCTGACGGTCGCATATCGAATATTTCCGTTTGTATTTACCCAGAGCATTCGTGATATATAATCACTTTTCTCTTAAAAGTCACAATCCGTCTAAAAATGTCCAGTTCTGTTGTATTTGTTTATAGTTTGCCCTTCCGTTCGCCATTTATCTGAGGCTTTGCATACGAGCGCGAAAACAAAGCTCTGATTGGCTGAAATGCACCGCGCAAAAATCTCTCGGCCAATCGTAGTCGTTTTACTGCAGTCGGTGACGAGCACGAACATGGAGTACATCACCATTGCGTTCCATTTACGCACTGTGAAATATTTCTAACTGGAAGATTTTTTTTATTATTATTATTTTTAGTATTATAAAAAGCTACACTTGACGTTGTAGTGTATACTGTACTAGAAGTATAACAATATAACAATTCTGGATTACGTTTCGATTTGAGCCTTTATTTGAACAGCATATTTTAAGGCACTAATTCAGAAGAGAGAAAATGTACAGTTAGGAATATTAAATTAAGTACCATAATAAATGTATTTACATACGATGCAATTAGTATCATTATTGATATACAATTGTAAGCTCTTTAAAAACATACCTGTATTATCGGTACATTTAAATGCAAGAAGGATAGTGAAAAGTTTGTTGAACACCCACTACTTAATTTTATCTTTGGGTTAGACAAACTTTATAATTCCTTACACATATACATTTTTCTTCAAAAAAAAGAAAGAAAAGAAAAGAAAAAATAATTAGGTCTAAAATGGACTGCCAGCTATGTTTAAAACCACAATTTTAAACCATTCTTAATACATTTGTTAATATTGTTAGTGGTTAAAATCCAATTGTAATCTCTTCAAGAGAGTCCATTTGGGCCTCGCATCGGATAAGTTTCACCTTGTGGAGTCACAGGAAACACGTGAAAGGGTGCCATCCAGCCCATATCCTGATCCCTGGAGGAAAACGTGGTGCAACTGCAATAAATCTCTTATGATTCTCCCCCCTCCAACAATAGATCCAATTAGATACTTCCAAAGAGCATGTTTTTTTTATCTTTACTACTCAGCCATTTTAATATTACCTTTAACTTCTTGTATTTATACATACAATCAACTATTCACAGGACTGGGACATGCAGTGGTTAAAAACAATGTTACCGACACAACTATGAAGAAGGAAAGACAGTTTACCGGTGAAACTTTTGTCCTTTTCTTCTCATAAATTCCTCTTCATCCACAGTCCAAACAGAACCTTTTCTTCCTTCAACACGCACAAAGCACTTATGAAGACTGAGGTTATGCCGAACAGCATTCTACACACAGACACATAAAAAACCTGTTAAATCATGATGCATCTAAAAGGAGGAATAAGATTCACCTAGTCTTAACAGAAAACCACTGTAATCAAAGAGCCTAGTCATCACTTTCTGTCATTAACATACAAGTTGTGAAATTTTTATATTCTACAAATCGGTGACTGTGGCTTTTATATATATATATATATATATTGTGACGAGTCGGCTGCCCCTCCTCTTTATTGTCACCATCACCCCGTCCTTTATTCGCCGCCCTTCACCAGGCTCCCGACGGGAGTGGGTGTGTTCGAGAGGAGGGGCGTGGTATTGGCCAGGTCTGGCGGCGTGTGACGAGGCACACCTGAAGGGGATTTAGCCTTGTCACCGCCGCCGTTAAATGCCCTGCGCGCCTCTCCTCGAGAGACCGGTCTCTTCCCCCGTGCATGCACGCTGGTGTCCTCGTGGGTCCAGGAAGGGTGCGTGATGGACCTCACCCCGCCGTCCGAGAAGCGCGTCGTGGGACCTCCGTAGTCCAGGCTGTGAGCACACAGCTCATCCCACTCTGCCGCCGGAGCAAAGAAACGACGGAGACGCCGCGGAAGAAGCCGCCGCCCCTCGCGCCCCGGGCCAGAAAAAGGGGAGCGCGTGCGACCGCCGGACTCCGCCCCTTACCTGGACCCTTCCCCCCTGGAACACGGCCTCAACCTTCACTTTCCCCGCGGCACGACGAGGACACCAGATCCCCCTTTTATTTGGACACTTTCCCCTGGACACTTTATTATTTTGTATTATTTATTTTGTTAATAAAGAAAAGCCTCTCCGAGGCCTGACGCCACGCCCACTGTGTCTGTCGTTGGCTCCTCCCGTCACAGTGGTGGAGAATGCGGGCAAGGCGGAGCTTAGACGGCACAGTTGGGCGACATCTGATGACGTCATCCCCTCTCGCTGGTACCCATGCCGGGACGGAGGAACAACGGAGACTCGCTCCCAGCCACCAGGAAGGGTAAGTGACGCTTGCTTATTGTCATTTACCCGGTGGCTGGTTGAGCATTCCGACTAATTCCCGGTTTCTCTGTCCCGGTGCGAGAGGGGAGTTGCCCGGAGAGGAATCCCTGCCCCGCCCACTCCGACTGCTGGAGCCTGGTTGAGGAAGGTAGCACTCCTGCGTGGGCGGCGACCGCCTGACGGGGTTGACGCTTGGGGAGGGGAATGTGACGAGTCGGCTGCCCCTCCTCTTTATTGTCACCATCACCCCGTCCTTTATTCGCCGCCCTTCACCAGGCTCCCGACGGGAGTGGGTGTGTTCGAGAGGAGGGGCGTGGTATTGGCCAGGTCTGGCGGCGTGTGACGAGGCACACCTGAAGGGGATTTAGCCTTGTCACCGCCGCCGTTAAATGCCCTGCGCGCCTCTCCTCGAGAGACCGGTCTCTTCCCCCGTGCATGCACGCTGGTGTCCTCGTGGGTCCAGGAAGGGTGCGTGATGGACCTCACCCCGCCGTCCGAGAAGCGCGTCGTGGGACCTCCGTAGTCCAGGCTGTGAGCACACAGCTCATCCCACTCTGCCGCCGGAGCAAAGAAACGACGGAGACGCCGCGGAAGAAGCCGCCGCCCCTCGCGCCCGGGCCAGAAAAGGGAGCGCGTGCGACCGCCGGACTCCGCCCCTTACCTGGACCCTTCCCCTGGAACACGGCCTCAACCTTCACTTTCCCCGCGGCACGACGAGGACACCAGATCCCCCCCCTTTTATTTGGACACTTTCCCTGGACACTTTATTATTTTGTATTATTATTTATTTTGTTAATAAAGAAAAGCCTCTCCGAGGCCTGACGCCACGCCCACTGTGTCTGTCGTTGGCTCCTCCTCCTATATATATATATATATATATATATATATATATATATATATATATATATATATATATATATATATATATATATATATATATATATATATATATATATATATATATATATATATATATATATATATATATATATATATATATATATATATATATATATATATATATATATATATATATATATATATATATATATATATATATATATATATATATATATATATATATATATATATATATATATATATATATATATATATATATAGAGGAGAAAATCATAAAATTAAAGAATTAAGACATTACTACAATAATAGAAGCAGATAAAAAAACATTCAAAGGCACAACATTAATGCATGTTAAAAGACAACAAGAAGAGATGTGTTTTATGATATGACTTGAACTGGAAGTAGAAGCCATTCTGATGTAAACAGATAAGTTGTTCCAGAGGGTGGGACCAGCCACTTTAAAAGCTTTAGATCCCCAGGATTTTAAGGTTCTAGGGGTCTGGAGGAGAGGTTTGCACTCTTATCTAAGTCCCTTCGCCAGAGTAAAGGTAGATTCATGGAATGACAAATAATAGGTTTACAGTACAAACATCACATCCCATACCTTCCATGTGGCAGTGTTGTGACGAAAGTAGAAGAACATGCGGGTAAACCAGTGATAGATTTCATTCAGAGTAAGTTGTTTTTCTGGGGACTCCAGTATCGCCTAGCATAAAAAAGCCTTTATGAAACTGACAGGAAATGATAAAATACAGGATGTTCAATACAGCAGAACTTACCCATCGTATCATGGAGGCGTAGGTGAAAGGTGGCCTCATGTTTGTGAACTTATAATACTCAAAACTGGGGATAATCCCTACCATCAGAAGAAAGAAAACGCATTAAAATATAAATTACATCATATTCTTTAGTGGGTGGAGATGAAATATGAACCACTGGTATCACAACCAATATTTTTCTATAGTATCATCGATAACAAATGTTTGCGTGCTGAATGACCTGGTATAACATGAGAGGTAGAGATCTGCCAGTATCCTTGTGTTAGCGCTTCAGCTGCCGCTCTGTCACTGTCGTAAACTGCATTTGCGTTCTGACATGCTGCAGGTTGCAGGAGTTCTGACATATGTCCTGACTTTTCTGCACTGTTACCATCCTAAGATCAGAAGGACAAAATGACATCAATCTTAATATAAAACATCATCTGGCTTTCATCAAGCTCTAGAAGCAGGTAAAATCTAACCTCGAGTGACAAACAGAACATAAACAGATCCCACTGTCGTTAAGGAATAATTTGATTAATTCACACAGGGTTTTGTCTTAGCTTTTCTAATGCTCTTTTTTTTTTTTACTGGCTAAAGATCATCTTTGTCGGGTGTGACCTAATGTCAGTTCAGCTTTAACGGGCAGACAGACGGCCTTGCATTTGTCTCAAGAATAAAAGATAATCCACTTACAAATCATGATTACAGTCTACAGCAGAAGATTTCTTCCATTTTTCCTGACTCCCTTTTAACAGTATTATACATTTTTGTTTTGACTGAGGTGTGTAGATCAATTGATATAGCATTTCTCCAAACATATTCTGTGTTCTTATTACAAATCTTCAAATAGCAAATGCCTTGTAACTCAGATATATAGGCAGCTATAATCATATTATGAGCTCTGTGATTGCCAGCAACTGACTGCCAATTACTTTCTCTTAAGCATCACAGTTTGGACCACCTATTTAGATTCGTTATATGTTTCAAAATTATTTTAATACAAGAGATCTTACCTCAGAGGTAGATTTGATGTCAAACAGGTGTAACTGCATAGCCTGCAGTTTCTGTCTTTCTGCAGTCAACTAACAGTAACATGCACATAGTAAATAAAAATTCAAGGGCATCCTTTTAATAATCCAGATCATATTATAACCTCTTGCATTATGTATCATTAGCTCACGTGATGCAAATTAAACTGGTTATCTAATAAAGAACAAACTGTTGTTTTTGAGCACTGGGGTTGCATACCTGATTCTCCATGTATTGTACTTTGTCTTTCTGCATCCTCAGCTGGGCTATACTTCTGTCCCCTGGAGCATGCTCAGTAGCAAGGTGTCTAGTTTATGAAATATAGAGATATCAGGTATTGTTGGAATTGTTTAGAAAAAGGATATTTTTAATTCCATAGCCGTCTCACTTTAAGAAATATCCATATTCTTTGAACACTTCTTTGCTCTTTGAGCAACCAGGCCATCCGCATTGTCCTTTAACACACAGAAAGCCAACTGGAACACTGTATGCATGCCTAGAGATAACCATAAATGCTTCATTTAATACAAAAACTGAGACCATGCCGGTTCGCCCGTGTGTTTATGTTCTCAAACCAGATACTACTCACTTCCCAGTATGCCCTGTGCTGCCGGGCTGAGGACTTTCAGACTGGTTGGTGTAAAGCGGCACGGGGTCTGAGAGGTCACTGTCAGGTTCTGTCTTACACACAGCGTCCACAACCCAGTCATGAACACCGCAAGCTGTGGAGCATTATTAAAAGTTTACTTTCAGAGATAAATGATTTCATTTGCATTGATAAATCTATAGTATCAGTACCTTGTGGAAACGGCTGGTTGCCTTTGCGTAGTACTGACGGTCTGTGCTGTCTGAAATCTTTGCTTGCGTTTTCACTGGCAGTCTGGAAAAAGATAGCAGACAATGCATGCAAGCTTATTCTATTCTTTTTAACCCTTTATTTGTTTAGGTAAAGGGTCACTATAGAAGTGAAACGTTCTCTGATTGATCTGTACCTGCTGTTGTAGAGTGGAGTTTTGATTGTGAGATGAGCGAGAACCTCTGAAATCACTGCCCAAGGCAACCTTTGAAATCACAATTGGAAAAAACAATCATTTTAAGGTTTGTTTCACCATTCATTCTTGAGTGTGTTGCTTTAAAGTGCAGAATAACTCAAACCAACATTCATATAATATCATTGTATTCATCATTTCATTTATGTCATATTATTATTTTGCACAGCAATACAGAAATATGCCAGTTTCTGGTCTGTTACCTTGGTAGCCATGGGTTTTCCTGAGAGCAGAGATGAACAGCTTCCTCTGGCCTTTATCTGCAAGCTGGAAAAGGTTGAAGGCTCTTCTTCTTGGTACTGATTTTGGTGACTTTTCCAGTTATCGCCACCTTTGTGTGTTCCAGCAGCATTTTGAAGCATACCTATTTAGAAATATAAAGATATAAAAGTGCTTTATTCACTTTACCATACTACTGCGAACTGAGAGTGAAATGAATCAGCCCTAGATCAAACTATTTCCTGTGTAAATGCGTTCACTTTTGCTTTGTTTCCAAATATAGAATAATTACATATTTGAATAAAACTGGTAAATGTATGGAAGTTGTTTTTCTTTTCATTTCACAGTGCAGGTGTTTTCTGAACCCAAACCACACTTTACCTTGAGTAGGCCCCTTATATATAAACTGAAGAACCTTTTTCCCATTCTGTGAAGCCAATCATTTTGTCATCTGAAAAAAGCAATGTTTACTTTTTACTCTTTACCAGTAAACATACCAGTTAATTTTTTCGTAGTTCATGGAAATGTGAATGTAAATATGGCACGTGCCAAAGAAATCATCAAATACCATTTGAAATTAAGAGTGTAACACACATTTTTGACTATGAATATTGACAAATACATCAACCTGAAATGGTCAATTGGCATATATGAACATTATTTTCATTATTAATCTTATTTTTTCTTTGAAAAGAATTGCTCGTCTTAGAAACTCAAAACAAACAAACCAATAGCTACAGGTCAAGTACATGCTAACGTCTCAAATATTTATAGCGATTAAATCTCAAAGGACTGTGATGCTCCGAGGTTGCATTGACCATATATCTGACTCACTCCATATATATATAATACTTTGATATGCGTTCAGTTCTAATGCAGTAACCTCCGTTTAATATTTAATAGCATAAAAGTGTGTCTTTATCATACCTTGCACATACAATCTTTGAAAAAGAAAAAAAACTTCATCTTTGGATTTTAGAGCGCCATTGTCTTTGCGGTTTTTTCTGAACTTGTTTAAGAAGTCATGTGTTGCTTATTCCTCATTGACATTTGACATTAACCACATCCAGTCTGTGATAAATGTCACATTTTTTCACCTGGGGGGTTTTTCAAACAAGCAACTTGACGAGATGTTGAGATGTTGCAGGTGCTGAAGTGTCGCGCAAATATGCAACAAATGCATAACAAATATATATAAAAATATTTTTTATCTTTAAAAATGATCAAGTGCCCTCGTTTGCAGCTCTTTTTTTTATGACCCTTTTCTGAACTTCTCTGAATCATTAGTCATCTAGACTAATTATCACAGGTTCGGATCAGCAATATGCAAGCATGTCATTTTCCAGTAATTTGCAGTAGCTTTAAATGTTGTGATCTTGTGCCTAGTGAATGTGCATTGATTTTAATTTATTCCTCTGAGAGTTCAACCTGAAGATGATATTGATAAGACTGGGATTACTCAAGGCAATGAAACTCGTTATTCATCTCTCATTCTGAATACAGTCTTCTCTCAGTTCCAATCACTGAGATAAAATCCCTCCAAATATGAGAATAGTCGGGACTGACAGCAGGTTTCATTTTGCAATAATGACACTTTAGAAACTTCGGTATTCAGTGAAATCAGTTTTAGTTTCCGTGTTTTGTGGAATTCACAGTCACAGTTATAATAATCAGATCTAAGCTGGAGCCAACTAAATACTGCAAACGCCCATCAAATATTTTCAATTCGCAAACACCCAGAATTAAACCTGAAACTTAAACTTAAATAAAACCAGATATGGAACATAGAGACAATTCTGGCCTCAATTCTCTCCCACAAACATAGCAAATTTCATTCTGAGTAACTTTTTTCCACTGTACCCACTCATTTGTGTCAACACACAAAATATGATATGAAGGCCAGGATATCTGAGGCGTGAACTGTACTGTACTGTAAAGTGATAATGTTTAATAGTTGAACACTCTTCTCCACCCAGTTCCACCATCGTGGCTTTTTATTGCAGGAGGTCAGAATGAATTTGTTATTAACGTGACATCTGCTGAATTAAGTGCGAAAACTGCTAAAGATACAAGATGAAGCTAATTTCGCTTAAAAAGTGTTATTCTTGGGCATTCTCTGATATTATACAGTAAGTACAAAGGTAAGTGCCATGTTTCCGTGTTTGTGAACAAGGCTAACTAGCATCACGTAAATGCATCTATAGCGATTTATCTATTGTTATTATAATTTACAAAAAATGATTGGCTATCGAACATAGCATTGAAATAACTATTGGCCTGTTGTATCACATCAATGTTTTTGTAGAATTTTATACCAAATATAATTCTAATATCATATACCAAATCAAACTAACTAGCTAATGCTATCGTTCCTAAAAAAAAAAAACTGTTCAAGCCAAGAAAGATTTTACGGTCTGCCAAAGTAGTAATTTTTCAACTTCCTCTAAGAACTGTTTGATCACTTTTGCGTTGAAAACCATGACGAACTGATGTTTTAAATAACACAAAAGCCTACAGACCTGAAGAACTAATCTGTAATTTAAATCTTCAAAACAATTAAATAAAATAAACCTTTATAAATCAACTCAAGAATCCGTCACAGCCAGAAATGCTTCTTGCTAAAACGTGTGTTGCTTGCTAAAAGATGCCACAAGGAACCACCGAAGAACCACTACTTTTAAATGTGGCTTTGCCAGAACTTCACTACTTGGTTAAAAAAAGAAATCTGAATAAAAAGGTGACCTTTTAAAAGCAAAAAACGTATTTCGTGTCAAGCTAGTTATTTTTGAAATTTTTGCACCTACTCATTTTCTCCCCGTGTGCAGCTCTCAGGTACACAAAAAATTTATTTTTAGAGTTGTATAACTTACCCTTTGCATCTTTTATCTGGGTGATCCTTCTTTAAGATGGAACATTGATTTCATACACATCAGTTAAACTAATACTTGATGCAGTTGCTATCATAACTGCAGGATCTCTTTTACCTCAAACACCTTTCTTTGTCGCGCTTTTCCTTGAGTGTGCTTAAGCTTAAATCTTCTCTTTTTAGCAAGGGCCTTTGTAGTGCCTCTGAACAGGAAAGAAAACCAAAGACTGAGTTGTTTGAGATGCACAGACCTCATTTGTGTCTGCACTTTAGGAAAGCGCACTGTTTGGTTGCTTGTTCCTATGCTGAGCTGTTTCAGATTGACAGGTTAAAAAAAAAACTAGAGCGTAATGAAATGTAATGTAAATCGTTGCATCCTCTGGAATTACAATGCCAAATGAATCACAAGTAATTCAGTATTTGGTTTGAGTAATAGGTGATCATTTAACTAATTTTAACATCCAGTGATTTAAATGATTCAAACTCTTGTCTGTCAAATCAAAAGCACATTTTGAGTATTAAAACATAATAAAAAATGATGATGCAATATTGTTCATAATTTAAAAACACAATAACTGTAACTTATTCTCATACACCGCTGTAACACTGGCAAAAGAAAGTAAACAGAAAAGCTTTATATTTATTTAAAGCATAAGCTTAGGTTTTGTTATAAAAGAACTGACATTTTAAACGTTTTTTTCTAAAACAAACAAATACGTAATTAATAAGGAGGAGGAAAAAGTGTTGAAAGGAGGAAAAAAAACTCACCTGTTGTGCGAGTGTCAGATAGATGCAAGTGAGAGAGCAATTATTAGGTTGAATGCTGTGGAAAATGTTTGGGTCACCCCTTTTATAATGTTTAGCATGACATTTAGTGGAAATTTAGTTTCCCCATTGGGTGTTGGCGTGTGTGTGTGCGTGTGTGTGTGTGTGTGTTCATATTGTATACTTGTGTGTGCATTAGAAGAGGTGTAAAAACTGCTAGTCAGACGGTCTCCATATCTTCTTCAGAAATTATGTGGCAATTTATTGTTTCAGTTTCCTATTTTAGAAAAGCGTCACTGCAGCAAAAACCCTTTTTTTTATTTTGTGTGATTACCTAGAATGTTTTCCACGTAAATGATTAATAGATATAACGCAAGATCTCGTACTGTAAACCACACCTTCGTTGTGGATGAGCCAAAGCCCAAATTCACATCTTATGTGCCGTTTTGCTAGAGATTCTACACATTTGAGAGATATATTTCTAATTCACCTCATTCATTCTTTTTGATCTCAGAACGTCTTTTCGTATGAGATAAAACGTATTTTTAAGGATCAGATAATACATGTCAGACTTCATGGCTTAGATTAATTGAAAAAAAAAAATTAACTGAAATAAGATTCCATTCCGGAAGATCGGAAAATGAGATTACGAAGAAAATAACCTATTACGTGTTCGGAAAGTCCGTTAGCAGGGTTTGTGACGTTGTATTCGGGTTCTGGGGGGAGACTGAACATATGTACAGGGTACATGGCATGTGTGTCGATTAGTTTAACGCAGGAAAAAAACATCCTCATCCTGTGGTTGAAAAGGTTATTTTTTTGTTTTTTGTGTTTTTGTACAAATTGTTCTTCAATAATGACACTCCCAAGCACATGAACTGACTTTTCTGATACACGTACGTAACTACATACAGCTTAAAAAACATTTTTGAAGTTGAAAACAGTAGATTTGAACATGTATCTTAACAACAGTGCATGCATTATGTTTGATGCTCAGCAATTCAATTAGTTGGGTTTTTTTTCCAATTTACAAGCCCAATTCTTATTGGACTGTAAACCTTAGGGATCAATGTAAAACAATTATGAAAAGATATTAAAAGACAATAAAAAGATTCAATGAAGACATAATTATAAAGATACTATAGATACTTTTAATAATAAAGATACAATAAGATATTAAAAGATACAATTTTACAATTCACAGACTGCTCGTCATTCACCTCTTTTACGTTCATTTATAACTTTTATAACGTGCGCCTGCCGATTTAATAACACGTGATGATATGTGCGACATTTAGACGTGAATGATGAAAAGAAAAAAATGTAACCACTTCCAGGCTCAGCGTTTTGTTTTATTATTTGTCTCTAGTACACAGATTAGAGAATCACGTTGTGTTTGGTAAAATACCATATTCCTACCTTAAAGACCTTATATTTGCTGGAAAACAGGGGGCTGCATTCAAATCGTGATTATCTCATATCCGCATTCATCAACAATACCTGACAGGGGTGTGGAGAGTTGTAACAAAACCAATCCCCATTGAAGGCTTTTTCTATTTTCTTGATTTTTCAGCATGCCTAGACAGACAGAAAAACAAACAGAGGTTTCGAGGGTAAGAGTTGTCTTGACTATTTCATGCAGGCAGCTTAGCTGTATGAATTTATGATAAAATGCAGCAGATGGGTAACATGCAAGTAAAGGGATCTTTTTGTTAAATATTCTTTTCTGTCATGCTTTTAAAACTGCTTGCAACAATGTAACTCTTTCTATTCAAAGCCAGTTCTTCAAATCTGCTTTATCGTTATCATTTTGAGTGACGTTTGTAGCAGACAGATAAAGATATCCTGTGTTAAAATATGAGAAGTAAAAGAACTGTCAGGGGCGGTTTCCCAGACAGAGATTAAGACTAAAATGGCCCCTTAAACCAGATTAACAGAAATCTGCTTTCTCTGCTATGGTTTAAAATAGTTTCAGACTTAGCCTATAGTCTAGAATTTAGTCGGCTGATTTCCTGGAGAAAGGCTAGACGGTCCTTTTGGATCATTGTTCTACTGGAAGATCCAACCACGGACCATTATAAAGCCTTCTGCCCCCAAGACTTAACTATTGTCTGCAACTATCCAGCTGTGATCCTTCAGAGAGACTTTAGTAAGACAATAGACACAGACAATGGATTGTAGGCAGGTTTATAATTGTAATTGTTTGTAATTGAATCTCATCCTTAAGTAATGCTTAACGAAAATATTCAACGCTTCAGCTTTTTAGTTTTTTTATTATTTACCACCATTTTGTGCTATTTTTGACTTCATATTTTGCATTTTCAATTTGTTGCTACACAACAGAACTGTGTTGTTTCTTTTTTATTGTAATAGATGATAAAGAGGATTTGGCCTTTGTGTTCCTCATATTTATATTCCAGTGACCAATGCTTATTAAAGACAAAATATTTTTAGAATGTCAAATGTTTGTTTTATTTATTTTATTTTATCAGTGAAACATCAAAAGGATAAACAATACGGAATTATTAAAATTTAAATTTTTGGGTGCCAATATAATTCTGACCAAGACTTTCTCTCTTTTTCTGCTCACAGCTGCTTTATGTTTAATATAATGAATAATAATAAAATGTTGCAAAACAGACAACAGCTAACATATGCAAAGATTCATTACTCTTCCTATATGCCTAGGCATTTATTTTTTTGTTTAGTAACATTTTGTTTGTCTGTTTTTGTTCTTGATCGCAGTCTTTTTTGTGCTGCTGTTGTTTCCCTTGGATTTGCTTCTCAGTTCCTTTCAATTAAAATGTCTTCTTCCGTGATTTACAGGCAACCTCTCTCATGCTAATTCAGATTAGCAAAGGTGATTTTAAAAATACGTTTAATTTTAGTTCAGGACTCCATAGTCCAGAAGTTAATAATCTATACTTAATATATATTTTAAAAAGTATTTTTAACCAAAATGAACTATTCCACATTAAGTCTGCTGCTATAATTGAAACCCAGTCTGAGACACCGTCCCTCAGAGTAGTTCATTGTTACACAAAAACGGATACAATCCTGGTTAAAATCTATATGCAGCAAGCTAGTCCTCTGATGCTGTACTTATTGACTTCACTATACTAAGCAAGACTGACCGCTCCATCTAGAAGTTAAAATCTAGTACCAAATCTACCAATCAATAGCTCTAAATAGTAATTATCCATTTTTGAATACGTCAGCTTTTCTTTCTCACCACCGGATCTCGTTTACTTCGTGATCATTCTACTATAAATGTTCGTTTGAAGCAGCTATCAGAAAATAATTTAACAAACCTTTACATCTTTTTTCTGCAAAAACTCTGCAATCAGTGGCAGGTAGGCAAGCTGTTCATATCAGGATTTTTATGTTTTATCTATTTATTATTTATAAATGAAAGAATTAGGCATTAAACTGCTTTTCTTTTCTCACTCTTGGTGTTTCCTAATTCTTCAAATATTATAACTCAAATTATAATTTTGCTGTTGGTAAGTAGCGCGCATAGAATCACAGTTTAAACCAGCGTTTTAAAACTTGCAGCGGTGTGAAACACAATTCCTGGAGGGCCACAGCTCTGAACAGTTTAGCTCCGACCCCAGTCAAACACACCTGATCCAGATAATCAAGCTCTTCGGGATCACTAGAAACTTCCAAGCAGTCGGCGCTACACTCTGCGGAGACGTTGAGACAGAGACCCTGTTTTCCTCCGGGGTGGGGCTGAAATGGGATCAAAGGTCACCTAACCCCAGGTGGCCTTTAGTCTGATTTCAGCCCCACCCCGGAGGAGAATATGCGTGAGGGGCTGAATCTCCCCAAACTATTTAAAGCTGCGTAACATGCTCAACAGCCATAACTTGTTTTAAAAACGAGTGAACCGTGAACATTTTTTAAATAGTAAATATACATAAAAAAAATACACACACATACATATAAATAACTGGAATTGTTTTTTTTTCTTTTTTAGCTAACCAGCCTACTCTTGACGGCAACACAAAACATTTACTGTATTTTGTCTGAAAATGTCTTTAAATTAACTGAAAACAAAAAGCTTGAGTTCAGATTATAGGGCTTTTATCATCTCATCATGGTTATTGTTTTCATTATTTATATATTATTTATTTCATTATTATTATATTGTTAATAATGTTTGCCTGTACAATTACATTATGAGAAATGTAGCATTAATTCTTATAATAACCAATATATTATTATTATTATTATTGTTGTTGTTATAGGTAGCAAAATGATACACATATACATATGTACACATATTTTTACTATTTTGCGATTATAGCATTATTTTTTTCTTAAAACACAGTGGAAGCACACAAACCAGCGTGTCTTTAAACTTTAAAATAGCATTGGGGGGCGTGTGCGCTTTGGAGCGGCCAACAAGAGATCGGGGGAGGGATATGCCAGCAGAGCCCATCTTCCTCCTGACCTCTGAAAAACGATGGACGTGCCGCTTCCTTCTAAATTTAGACGCTTATTCGTGTCTGTGCGCTATGGGCTTCAAACCGCAGTTCTCGTTGATGTCAATAGTTTAGGCCTAGTTCGGTCGAAGCGGGGCGACAGACCCTCGCGGGTCTCCGTCGGGACTATGAGCGGCGGCTCGGTCTGACGGACGCGCACCATCGCGGCAACGACGCGCTTCATGTTTACGCGGCTCAGAAACAGGCGTAATGGCGCAGGGGAATAACGGTAATTTCCTAACTATCCCTTCGCAAGAGGGTCTTTTCAAGACGGTGAGGGTCGAGCGCTCGGATGACAACAGTAATGATGAAGACGAGGAAGACACAGAGGAAGACGTCAGGCTAATACCGAGATCTTCCCCTGTTCCCAGGAAGCGAGGCTCTTCGATCGCGGATGAAACCGCCGAGTACATGCGAATCCGCCTGGCGTTGACGAACAGAAGAGTGTCGTTCGCGGACAGTACGGGAGCCGAGCTGGTTGACGTCCGAATGTTTGTCCCGTTTGATTCCGACGAAGAGGACGATTCGAGGTGGGAGGAAGAGGAGGCGCGGTACCGAAAAACCTACCGCGAGCCCACTTACCGAGTGTGTCCGGAATTCCAGCCGCTCACCGGAACCGAGCTCGAGCTCGCTGTCCACGGCAACAAGCTCGAAGTGGAGAGCGTGACATCCGTGCCCGAGGAGCCTCTGTCGTTCGAGTTGCTTATCCGCGTGCTCAACATTTCTTTTCACAAATCGGTCCATGTCCGCGCCACGATGGACGGTTGGATCAATCACTTCGATTACCCCGCCGAGTACGTCCCGGACTCCAACGACGGCGAAACGGACAAGTTCTCCGCGAGGCTCTCCTTCGCTTCACCGTACCTGTTCAACGGAGCGCGGATTGATTTTGTTGTGCGCTACGAGACGTCAGATGGAGAGTTTTGGGCGAACAACTCCGGCAGGAATTACTCGGTAACTCTATCACAGTCGTACGAAGAAGACCCGGTCCAGACCACCACGGCGGACACATCCGAGCTGAGAGGGATCCTGAAACCTCCCAGGTACCGGTAAGTGGGCGTCAGACAGCTTTTAACACGGGTCGAACAAACTCTGTTTATCTGTTACACTCGAACCAGCTCATTTAAGCGTTCAGCACGGATAAAACTAAATCAATGTCATAGCGAAAACGATCAAGAGTAAATGTAGAGAGTAAAAACTGTTCTGGGATACCGTATATAAATCGGAAGCGGAGAGGCAGGCGCTCCGCTCGAGCTCCACTCCGGGTTTTGTTTTTGCCGCTTTCTGCTCACCTGTAAGAGGGAAGCCCTGCGCTGAGAAATACCGGAGGAGGGGTTGCACACGTTAAAAAAACCGCTATTGGTGATGCTCAGAGCACTATAAGATACTTAAATATAACTCTCTGAGCCACCGCAGGACATAGCATCTAAGACAGCTCTAAACGAAAAGCGACTTCGGTTTAGTTTAAAAGGAAAGTTCAGTAAAAACAAACAAACCGATTTCTCATTCTCACGTTACAAATTAAAATAAGCAGTTTATAAATATGAAATCCAAGCGTTTTCTGACCTTATCAGCAAAACAACTGAAATGTTTTGTGGCACAGAAAGGCAGTAAGGACATCCTTAAAATAGTCCATTGATATGGAGCTATGAGAAGGTTTTTTGTGCACAAAGAAAACAAAAATAATGACTTTTTTCAGCGATTTCTTTTCTTCTGGATCAGTCTCCAGCCCATTCACAAGAGTACAAAGAAGATCATCCCTGACCGACCTGTAGTAGGGATGTCACTACACCAAATAGTAGTCGTTTTACTTTCCAGGGATTCTCCTCTATTTTACCATTCTATCCCACTAACATCCCATTTAAACATTTCTCCCATATTTTTAATCATGCTATAAAACAATCTTTGCTGGGCGTATTTTTTGTTTGCTGCATTTACCTCTGGTAAAACTTCTAAGCTGTACGGCCCTAACCTTACTATATAAATAATCACATCAATATATTCCAAGGTTTATCCGGTTGCCAGATCTTGCATGAAACACATCCTCACACAAATCTCAAGCCATTTGTCCCCTCAACTTGGCAACTTTTGAAACCCAGTGATGCTTTTTTTGATGCCCTGTGGGATAATCCTCCGGTCGGGTATTAAAAAATGCATTCTGATTATTTGCAGGTGAATTAAAAAAAAAGAAAAGTGGATTAAGATATAATTTACACTTCAAAAGACTATGCTTTAATTGAATTTAAATATGATTCATTGATAATCAATACTGAATAATAAAAATTGATTAATAAAAGGAGAACCATAGAATGAAAAAAAGCTTGTGAATCTTAAATAATACAGGGTCTGTTATCGGTATCTGTATTGTGTGAGTTTTGGGCTTTCAGTCCCCCCCACCCCCGCGCTCCCTTTTGAGAATGGCAGCCATTCAAGGGTGTGTGAGGAGGATGAAAATAGGACAAGGAAGGTGTCACTTTCAGCTCTGGTGTACTGAGACCTGAACTCTGACCTTTTCTACAGGGGTTACACAGTAAGAGACGCAACAGACAAACAAAAGCAGACGCAAACCTACGCCAGTTCCGTCTGTAGACACTCTTTTTCCGAATTATTTCCATTTTTCCACCAACAACAAAAAAAAAAGCCAATGAGCATTTTTACGTACGCTCCTGTTTTGTCAGGAGATAAAAATCAGAAGACTAGTTCCGACCTACCGTTCCATACAGACTCTCGAGTCTTGCTCGCAACCTTTCCTTAAATGTCAAGTCTTGTTTGTGCTACATTGCTCAAACGTGCTACAAATAGAAGGTCATAGAACAGGATGCCGATCGAACTGCTTTGCGCTCAAATACACTCGGAATATGTAGCTACTTCGTGTAGCTAATAATCAAAGGGAAACTGTTGCGCAAAGATTCACTTGACCGGAGCATCTGTCATGCTCTTCAGAACCTTTCGGTGATGAATGCAAACATGCGTGTGTAATAAATGGACAGGACCTTATCCCGTCATAGCATGTATCGTGTAGTTTAAGGGTGAGTGTGGGTTAGTCGGTATCACCCACAGCTCTGAAAAAAGCATATCTGGAGGCGGTCAGATATTACCATAGTAACAAATGTCACAGAGGTCACAGTGATTTTCCATTTAGTGAAACGTACGCATACCTCCGGCCGATGGATTATACATTATACATTATCATTATATACTCACCTTCGTATCGTTCCAAACCTTAAACTGAAAGATATTGGTAGCCAGTTTTGATTACTTCCATTGAATTTTGTATTTCTTAATCTTTTGTGTTCCACTGAAGTCATGCAGGTTTGGAATGGCATGAGGACGAACATTCTTGACAGAAATATCCCTTATAATGTTTAATTTTCTGTCACGAGCATTACTTACGATTAGTTGTACGGATTTATATCTAAACTTTTTTTTATTGACGCTCTTTATTGATGTGTGCTGCTGAAGAATGATTGTTTTGGTGTGTACGTGTGTGTCTTCTTTTTAGAGCTGACATTGGTTATGATGACTCTAATGACGGAGGAGATGGTATGTTTTCAAAATTCCATCCAATAGCTCATTTATCTCAGGTTAAATATAATAAATGTTTTCCAGGTCAGCCTTACGTTTTAGGTTCCTCTGTTATGTTTTTCAGCAGAGACGGAGCGTGAAGCAGTGGAAAATCGAGCGTCTTTTGCCCAGCCGGTTATGGTTCAACCAGAGATCGACATCGAGGTGAGTGAGGTTTGCTTTATAATCACCTTTTTCTAAGTGCTGAAGGAATAGCAGGCGGAAAAAGATACAGCATATTGTGAATATACCAAAAAAAAAAAGTAAAGTTTGTTTTCCCCTTGTAACCTTTACCAGATTTCCATGATGATTTTCTTGTGAGGTGTAACCAACTTTCTTTTCTTCTCAGTATTTGTTTTCATTGACCTCTGTCTAGACAGTGTATTTTTGTATGTTGTTTCTCTCTGTACTGGTATATAGTTATTTATCCATCAGTGATGTCTTCTGGCCCTTCTTTATTCAGTGATTCCGTTTGTTTCAGTTTATTCTTATACCCAGCATTCCTGTCTGTCACTATTGCAGCAAATGCAGATCTGTAGTGCTTTGCAAAGTAGCACAGGCTAAAGATAACTCAAGAACCTAGAAATAAAATGTAACTTTTAACTCATTGATTGTCTATTTAATGCTAGATCACATTCTGATGATGTGGATTTTTATCATATCTGCATACTCACAAAATAAAATGTGCTTGTTAAATTTCCACCAACATTTCACTGTCCAGATAACCACTTGCTTGTGTCTATTTGCAGCTGTTTTAAGTAACTGAACGTGGTATTTACAACAATAGTATCACTCTCTCGGTTTCTGTTCTGTGGTCAACCCATTATTATTACTTTACCAGAGGCCTTTGACTAATAGACCACACAGAAGTGGAAATTCTGTTATCAAGCCTATATGGCCTATATATCAATACCATTGGGTAAAGACAAAATTTTAAATGTTGGACAGAAAAATGAAAGTCATACAGGTGTGATCTGCACATGACGGTAAGTAAACGAAAACTGAGTGAACTGTGTCTTGAACTGTTAAGCCTTTAAATATATATATAATTTTTTTTTTTTTTTCTAATTCAACAATGTAGTGTTTCTTTAAGAATTTTTTATGCTGGCAGTATGTCATAGCTTTTTATAAATTAGCTAAAGAATCTCAAACAGTTGTTGGTTATTAACCAACAATGGCTTAACCTATATTCCAGTATATATCATATTAAAAATAAGATGTGTATTTGTTGATATTGTTATTCTTTTCGTCTGTCTACCTGAACAGCTCATTGAAGCTTCAGCATCAACCTAGGTAATGTGCATGTGACTTGCTAACTTATTGCTAAGTTGTCAATTTCACCCATTCATCATGTTGCATGTAACATGCATCCTGTATTATGACCCATAATATATGTTATCAAGATCAACCCTGCGGAAGCTATGTTTATATAAGCAGAAAATAAACACCATTTAGTTAGTGTGATCTTATTTTATGTTGACAGTTACAACTTGGGACAAACTGCTGGGAATTTTTAGCCAGAGGTTGGACTGTTTTATTGGGTTCCTTGGGCTGTTTTCCCATAGAGCATTTTGGCAAGGTGTTGTTGGGAGGGGGAAAACCTGTATAACTGAAGTTAACACACACAACTGTCAAAGTTATATATATACAGTATATAAGTGTATATGACAGTTACAAATAGCTATAGAAATTGTATTTCAGTTTAGTCTGTGCAAATAGTGTCTGTATCATTGCACGTTTACCCTGATATTCCCCCCGCACAACTGTAAGCAAGCTAAATTTGTAGGTAAACAGCATTCCCCGAACATTTCCACCCTCACATTTATCATTGTTGGTTTTAATTCTTGTGTAATTTATTCATAGGATCTTGTCACATCACATTCAGAACTTTAAAAAGGTGGTGTTTCCATTAGCCTAATCTCCCCTCATTGGCACAGGCTTCTGGGAAAAGAGCCAGACAAAACTGGCACAAACTTCCTGCTAACACAAATCACTTTGCTGTTTGTACTTGGCATTATAGGTAGATCAACTGTTAATTAATGTATTCAGTATTATTTACTTTTTGTTAAATACTGTGAAATTATATATGTTTTCATATGTATCTTTTTTTACCTACATTTATTAGTGTTGATTAACTGATACTATCTAAAAAAAACTGGCATGTATTAATTAATAAAAGACTGTTTATACTAATATCAGTAGATATTTTGTGTTCATAATCAGTGCTAGTGTCAATAATAATAATATGCATTAGCAAATCCAATTTCTCTTGATTCTTCAAATAAAAGAAATGATTACAGCAATGCATATTGAATTTCAAGTTTGCCATCCATCTTACACTTTCTGTTAGTTGCAAGTAATTCAGAAATGCACAGCAACCTATTCATCCAGTATACATTCTTGATTCTTTGGAATCCATTTTTTTTCCCTGTTACTTTCCTTTCTGTTGCAGACTGCCAAGAATTTGTCCAATTCTCCAGAGTCCACCAGAACTTCCTACACAGCAGGATGTCCTTGGTCCATTTCAGATACTCCCCTCGGAGAACTACTTGCACTAGAGTCAATGTCATCCAATAATTTACCACAAACAGAGGAGTGTGGACTTGAGCCGTTAACTCTATCCATCCCCCAGTCACGTTCAACACAGCAGTTCTCTGAGCCACAAGTCTATAATGTTGGCCTTTCCTTGTCCCTTCCCCTTCCTGCAGTCCTCATACACCATTATGATCACCCAGAGACAACCAAGGATGTATCTGAGGATTCCAGTAAACCTGACCAATCCTTTCATTCACAGAAGGATGATTTCCACACTGAGACGTTAGCACAAGTGCCTTTTGAGTTAGGGCAACCATCGCTGGCTGTGTTTCCAGACATGACACAAATCCAGGAAGAAGGTTTGAAGAATGTTAAGGACAAGCAAGATGTTGCAGAAAAGGATTCCACATTGGCAGATGTGCTAGAGGAACCAAGTAGGAATACAGAAGATAAAATGGGAACTTGCTTTCCCATGCTGGAAGATGCCAAGCAGCTTCCTTCATCAGAGGAGGAAAACAATGCAACTAAAGAAGGGGAGAAGCTCAGTTTCTCACAGGGATTGCAGCACCCCCTGAAGGAAGGAATTCAAGAACAGAAAGTAGAACTTGTCTCTTTGGTACAAGTCAACACCATCAAGACGATCGATGTGGGAAGTAACAAGAAGGATGATGAGGAAACCAATGGTTTGGATGATTCCTGTTTGTTCCCGTCTCAATTAAGTCCCACAAGAACGGACAAAGAATCCCAAAGTTTACTTCTCCATCCAGACTCTGATAAGCTGGCAACCATGCAACATCAGCAAGAGGAAGAACTTATCTTGGATCCGAGCCTGTTGGCCTCAGTTCACCCTGAGGATCCAAAACTTCATAAAGAAACTATTACAATGTGTATTCCAGAGCATCCAACAAGCAAACCAGAAAAGCCAGAGCCAACCAGCATTTATGAAACTTCACCAACAGCCTTCGATCTTCAGTCTTCAACTGTTAACTCTGCAGCAGAAGATGATTTAACTTTTGAGGGTGATGAAACGTCCACTTCTCCATTTCAGACATGCAAAGACCCTGAAACCCAGCACACACTGCCAAGACCAGGCACTGAACTTTCTCAAATATCAAAGGATCAGACTGAGGTTTCTCTGGACACGTGTCTGATGGTCTCCACAACCTTCTTCAGTGCTGTTATTTGCCTGGCTGTTGGGATTCAAGAGCCCAGTGTTTTTTTGTGTATGGTATTATTCCTGTTTTCCCTCTGGTTCTAACTTCTATGCCAGTTTAATTTCCCCCATTGTTACTTCTACAAAGCCTTAACACTTTACCTTCTTCCTCTTCCCCCAGTGCCTTGAGGAATTCCAAAAATATTTACATGCAAACAGATCTGGGGCCTGTTCCGTAAAACAAGTTTAACAAAAACCAGGTTTATTTCAGTTAGTCTGACTTATTCGGAAACAAATCAACTGACAATAAGTCAGACTAACTGAAATAAACCGGGCTTATTCAGTAAACTTGCTTTTTGAAACATGGCCCCGGGGTTTGTGTTTATGTGGTATTAAATAGTGTTTTCAAATTTAGTAGTTCAGCTTTTGCTTGATATATACAGTAGTTAATCATTCAGATTGCCAGTATCAAAACTGCAGTGGTTTATTTTCAACCAAAAATAAGTTTAAATAAGCAATGTGTGTTTTAGCTGAATGAATCACTGTGTACCTCATAACATGATTGGCCATTGGAATGTGGCTCAGCTCCTTCATATTTACCAAAATGCGTCTATTTTGTGAGTTTCTCTCTCTATATGCATACAGTAGCTACTGAAGATTTACATTCGGCTCTTTTATGGGAGTCATCGGTGAGTGTGTTGACTTGATGGTTCACATATGTGTTTAGACTGGACGAGCAGCAGGTGATTTCAGAAATGTAGAAGTTTGAGTTGTACGTTTAGTTAAATCTGGGTGTGCTTGTTTTCAGTTAGTCTGTGCAAACATCTACAAGCTAAGCAGAACATTAATATAGGTAAGAAATGTTTCTTCACTTGCGTTGGTTTATTCACTTAATTTCACTGTGAAGGTGTGTTTGGTGTCGTATGTGGTCACTGTCACGTTCTATAAACTTATGAGTAAACATGTTAATCTTGAAGAGTACGGTATTTTACATCTCTGCATCCTAAAGGGTTAAAACACACACACACACACACACTTAAAGTTGCTAACCTTTCTTGTCAGTTAGCAGACAAGTTTATAGCGTTCTGCAGTGATCTTTAAAAGCGTGCCCCAAGCCTCTGATACCCCAAAAGGTCACACATTGCACTGAAGTCACAGCATCAGGTTACTGGGTGACTGAACACCATTGTAAGCAGGATATAACGGTTCCTTTTAAGAAATATTTGACCCTTGATTTCCAAAACCTGACACAAAAGATATCAGGTCGTATTTTACTACTTTGTCGTCTCACTGAATAAATGTGCAAACAAAGTTGTGAACACAATCTGTGCTAAATAATGAAATATTTACCTGTATTTTGTCAATGTCAAAGTAGAAATAAAAAAAGTTTGTAACTGATAAAAACGGATCTCTTTATTTCACAGCTTTTTTTTTTGTGTACAGCCCTTCTCATAAATGATCAAGCTTGTTAATGTTAATGTCAACAAAAATGTGAAATTATCCAAACTCAAATCAGTTAAACTTTGGCATTAAATGGTTATTTTCACAGAGCAGTGGAACTCATGATAAAATTGAATATACAAGAACATAGTTTGTTGCACATTCATGAGTGTGAGAAATGAGAGGTCTGACAAAGCATCTTGATTTATTTTTTTCAATGCAAAACCCAATAAAAATAACAAGTGGTAGTCTTTAAATATGTACATATGCACAGATTTGGTTGAACGATAGTTATATAATTCTGAATTGTTTTAATTTGAGAAACTGTTAAATCCAGAATTTATGTACCACCTCACACACGTTCCAGCTTCATTGTCCACTTCTGAAAACCACCTGAGCTGTGATTCCCAAAAGCACGGTAAGCACAAGTAGAAATAATGTTTGAACTGCTATCAACAATAGGCCGACTATGCTTTTGAGAACCACAGCCCTGAATAGTTGTCAGACCTGTGAAATAACCAAACTTAAGAACTTGCATTCATTTATGCATCTGTTAAATTCAGCGCTCAAATAGTCACTGAAAGACCAGTTTGACAGTATGAATATTTTGTTAGACTATATACACACACACACAAAAAAAAGATAGCATTTTGTATTCATAAAGGCAACATTTCATGTAGGTCCACCTTCTTCATTCTAACAAACTCCCCCTGTTCATTAATAATAATATTTTGCCCCCTAGTGGACATTTTAGGTCAAGAAAAAAGAATTATAAAAGGACACTGTAGAATTTGGATATTTTACACCGGCCCAAAGATATTTACTAAAAAACCAGGGCAAGAAATAAGACTACAAAAGGAAAAAGTAAACAGATAATCCCTTCTATTCATAGAGATAAAGCATTTTAAACGTTTAAAAAAAAGAATTCCATGGAGTCAAAGCTTAATATGAATTAAAATATGGGTTTAAAACAATTGCTGAAAATATATTTCATTTTTTTTTACTTACATTTCTAACTGACAAATTGAAAAAGTAATGCTACATTTTATACACTATTTAAAAATGGAGGACAACAATCCTACAGAAAATGTTGAGGTTGATGTTTGGGAAATGAAAAAAAAAACACTTAAATATATTTTAAAAATTCAAGGAAGCATTTCAAAACAGCTCCCAAAAGATTCCACACTGGGGATGCTTTCACGTGATCTTCTTTCATTTCCTATTTAGCAGTGACTTCCTCTAAAAGAGGTACTTTCGACATGTCGGTACCCCGCATTTGCACTCTACACGCATGCGTTTTTTAGGAGAACCTGGGAGGCCCGTCAGACTGAAATTAGAATCCATCTTTGTGCTCTCGGCATCTACAGGATCAACTATGGGGAAAAAAAAAATATATATATATATATTTATATCTATCTTTTATACACACACACACATAATATATTATATACACTGTTCAATAGAACATTAAACAAAAAAATTGTTTTATATAGTAAATGTAACTGCATAGCTTCATTTCAGTCAGTCATTAGTATCACATGATCTTTCAGCAATCTAATTTGCTGATTTGGTGCTCAAGCAACAGATTAAAAACATTTTTTTAAAAGTAGAAACCTTTTTTTACAAATGTTTCTGTTGTCAATTCATTTAAAACATCCTTCTTGAATACAAATACAAATTTCTTTAAGAAAACAGTAGCGTATGTCCCACACTTACTTTTCATTTTGTAGTCAAACGTGAGTTCCTCTCCTGCCTTTATCCCACGTGTAGCAAAGAAAGCTATCCGTGGCAGCCGCTCGTCCAGGTTATCAATGAACACATTATATACCTGGAGGTTGGGGTCGCACTGCAGAGAAACAAAACTAAAACATTGGTGAAAACATTCAACTCACTTCACTTCAATCAGATGAAAAGCTAGTTTAACTGCTATCAAGACGATGCAAGGATCTCAAGTCCACTCACACTGTGATTGACGAAGTGAGAGATGTTTCCATAGTGTGCAGCATCCACAGTGTACTCGTCGTCAACGTAATCCAGGTCAAAAAGATAGGTTGCGCCTTCTCTATCGTATATGTGTCCTCTGCGTTCGGCTTCTTCTGTTGTAATGATCTAAACAAAAGATAAAAAAAAAGGGTTTAACAATCATGAAGCCAGACTCACTTCTGGGAAAGACAGATAAAGAGTCAATCGGCCATCACAACGAAACTCAAACGTTGATTAATAATGCCATTATCTAGTAGTGAAGCAAAACACATTTCAATGAAACACAAAAACAAACTGACACAACGGAACACTGAAAGTGAAAAACATTTTTTTTTTTGCACATTCCAAGTAATATCAATCAAACTGCAGTTTGTTTTAAATAAGTAATAATAACAAACAAAAACTCATTCACAAAATGAAAGTTCATTGAAAGCATGTTTGTTTGTTTTTTTTAACATATTAAAAGTTTGTTTTATAGCAAAAGCAAATAACTCCAACAGTCATTTTTTCTCAAAAGCAGGTAACTCCGCATTCATGTTTTAGAGTTAAAAAAACAAACACTTGCTTATCTTTGTAACCTCCCGACAACGGCAGTGTAGATCCCTGACAAAGGTTGTTGTGATCATAGACTCTATGGATGTTATTACACGCAATACATGGGGCTTTTCCCTCACCATTGTAACGCACTGCTATTTTCAAGGTTCCATGAAAAGGTTCAAAAAACATCTGATCTGTACGAAGAAGTAAACATATAGTTCTTCTCACCTCGCCGACATACTCCATAACGAAAGTGTTCTTCCGGATGCGCTCCATGGTCTTTACCCCCCATCCTCTTCCATTGTCAGTCCTAAAAATGCAGAGGGAATACCGAATTCCCTTCTGCACCACTCTGTTGCAGCAATCGATCGTGCAGCGGCAGCGCTTGTTGCATTCGTATATCGGCAACCCGGGCCGAATGCGGACCTGACCTAACTCATTGTAGGCAAACTTGTGCTGCGACGCGCCGGCACAGCATCCCTCCACAGGGTTGTCCAAGCAGTCCGTGCATTCGCAGCCCACGGATACCTCATTCAGCGAGATCCCATCGCCCACTTTATAGTCATTTATGTAGGTGAAGTTCTTAGGCGGGCCTTCCAGGTCGACCTGGTTCCAGACGTAGATGTGGCCCTTGTGGGTGCCCAGGCTGTTGAGGTGCGTCTCCCAGCGTTTCAGGATCTGTCTGTGTTTGGCCCGCTGGATGATCTGTGACACAGTGGCGGGGTCTAGGTGGCGAGGGGCAGCGCGCTTCTTCTGTCTCTGCATCTCTGCATTCAGGTCCTCCCAAAACTGGTTGAGGAGATCTATGCACTTCAGGTTCTTTCGTGGTTCCCATGTGTTGCTGGACTCGGGGTAGCCCTTCCATTTTACCAAGTATAACTCCTAAGATAGGGAATGGTAAAATAAACATAGAAACTATTAAGACTGAGCTAATCTACTACAACTCTCATAGAACAAGGTAAACTTAAACATGTACTATAAAGAAATTAAAATATTAAAGAATTAGATTTATTAAAAATAGGAATGTCATTATGACAATATTATGCACCATATATTGAGATTTATGTATTGAGGTGTATATTGAGGTGTGCGATATTGACAAAAATAATCTCAATAATTGATTGATTCAATATCGGTTGGTATCTTAAGGACTGCCGTGAACATTTTTACCTTTATAAAAAAAATATTTCTTTTTTGTTTAATACTGATATTTGAAATTATTTAAAAGAAAAAAAGAAATTAAAAGAAATAAAAATATTTTATTATTTTCTGATTTACTCTAAATGCACACATGCACTATTCTTGACATCACGTAATTTCATGTATGCTTGCATTCTCTGTTAATGCGTTTTGAACATTTTTTTTTTAAAAGACTTGATAATCTCAAATTGTACATTAAAACAAAAATTACAATATTACCACCCCTAGATGTATGTATACAGATTATAGTTAGATTTAGAAGACTAACTTGTTAGATTAAATCAAGCTGGCCACCAGTTTGCTTTCGATAAAACACATTTTACCAATCATGTAGTAAACTTTACCGATACATGAAGAGTACATTTATGAGCTAGATTAAGCTCACCTGTACTATTTGTGTCTTCCCATCGTTGATGACTTTTTTTTTGTAGTCACAGAGATATTCCACCTCATAATCGCACAGGTTGTTCTTGTTGATGCCCAGCTCTCCGCACTTCACCCTCTGCTCTCGACAGATCACCTCCAGCTGCTCTGCAGTAGCGATGCATGCTACCCTACAAGCTTCAGCCACAAAATACAGTTAGATGTTAATTGCAGGATCACAGGTAAAATGTGGGTGACGGTGTACACAAGCTTTAAATCAAGAACTGCATAGTTCTTCAGCAATTAGTGCTTCCTTATGTCTGTAAATCAGAGGTCTGCAGAGAATTTGAGAGCTATTGTTATTTATTATTATAATGCAGAGAGTAAATAATAGTTGAGATTTACCATCAAGACACTACACTTTAAAATACAATACACTAGAAACCAGAAAACCATGTTTTAAAATTGCATATATAAATCACAAGTGTATTGTATATATATTTTTTTTATCAAATAGCTAAATGCATAGAAAAAAAAAAAAAAAAAAAAAAAAGTTTAAATAATTAAATTACAGACCTAACGTTCAAGATTAGCCTGAATTTGCATTGGTGTATTCACCACTGTCTGCTTTTATTATGCTGTTTTGGAATTATATTTATTATGAAAAGTGCCATTTAAAAAAAGTGCAAATTAAATTGATGATCCTATATTCTAATATAGGCATTAATATATATATATATATATATATATATATATATATATATAGATAGATAGATAGATAGATAGATAGATAGATAGATAGATAGATAGATAGATAGATAGATAGATAGATAGATAGCCATCTTGCGAATATTTTCCAGATTAACAAATATAGCTTATATTATATCAAATAAATTCCAATACAATGAAACAATTTCTTTCATAAATATATATGAAAATGTGGCATGAAAACTAATATTTAACTGCTTTTATATTGCAGAAAAGTACTCATCATAATTTGGCAATTAAAAAGAACCAAACAACGTAACGGCACAGATTAAACCACACACACACACACAGAAATCATTAACATATTATACAGTTAACTTTATAATTTGGGCATTTTAAACATACCCCAAAAAAATATTACAGAAAAAAAAATCCATGCATAACGTATGAGCCATTTAATAAACTGCTTGAGACTAATCGTCATAAACAAAAGGACAAGAGATTCAGTGAACATAAAGTAGACAAACAACGACATAGACATTAGATAACAATTTTAAGCATGTGCTTTATGATAAAGTGTCCAGTGATCAAACATGTTGAGGAAGTTAAATCATATTCCTCAAGAGAACGTAAAAGTTCCGCTAAAAGCTAAACGCTGAAGATTACTCTAACGTTACAGAGCGTGCACCTCTTTGCTTTTTTATGTGACGCTGTACAACTTTACAAAAACGTTGATGCAAGAGAAACAGATGAGCGAGTTCACAATGAGCTTGTTTGAGCATGAGCGCGCGGAAGCCATAACATCGACCTAATGTGAATTTGTATCAACAACTTGCAGCAAAGATCCTTCTGAAACGAAGTGTTTGATCCCGGGGTATCTTCGAAAAGACGTCACTGACCTATCAATCTGTGTAATACATCAGACATATAGTCTGCAAACCACTGATTCTGAACGATTAATACGATATATTCTTACCTTTCAAATTTTCCGCCATCTTCCGACCGCCGCCAAAATTATAGGATTGAAAAGCCGCTAGCTGATTGGACGCGACACTGTCTGAGTGACGGGTTGTTCAACCAATGGACACAGAGTATTTAAGTCGACAACTGTTTATGGAAGGTTTTAAAAAACGTATGAGAGATTTTGAAGGAAAAATCAGATTAGTGCTTTTAAAAAAACCTTTATACTTGGACTTAACATGTGTTATATGTTATATGCTAAGAATATGCATTCTTGGTTATGTTAGCTCCCTTTTTATTTTTTACCCTTTTATTTCTTTGTGACAGTTTATAAAATCTTAGAGACTTATTTGTATGCAGTGGGAACAGAAAATCGATATGTTATTATTTTTACACATGTGGCTTTACTTTTAATAATATTAATCAGGGGGATTTACATACATTTTGTTGTTCTATAAAATAATAATAATAACGCTTTTAATTTGCCTTTTACCGTGGAGTTCATCCATCGTCACGTGACGCAGTAATACTCCAGAACTTCCGGAGAAAGTCAACATATGTTTGATGGGCGTTTATAAACATCACAGGTGCGTACATGCATTTAATTAACGTTTTGATGTAACATTTAGCTTAAACGTTTGACTTTTTAAGAATTATTTTTCCTCTCTCTGAAAATGCATAACAGAGAGTGGAAAAGGCCTTAACTGCGGAATTGAGAGACCGGTGTTTGTCCGCTTCATATAACAGACGTTACTGCATAAGACAGAAACTATTATTCTGTGCAGGTCCTACACGAATAATCATTTTAACCGATTTATAGTTTTTATTGAGTTAATGTGTTTTATTTTTTTAACAAAAATGTACCGGATTTTAATTCAGTTATTACCTTCCGTTATACAACAAATAATGAATGAAATTATGTTTGTGTGCAGGTATGTCGTCCAGCGTCGCACGAAATCTCCGGATAGCAGCTGTCCTTCTGGTGTTTCTTGTTTTTATAGATGTGATTTCACTCGCATATGCAGATAAGGTACAGTTACTCCCTGACATTACATCTGTGCACTCCATACTTTGCTATGTAAAATATAGTATAAATCTATAAATGTCGCTTTCTTAAAATGTTGACTACAGAGTTATGAAGATGTGCGTTGCAAGTGCATCTGTCCCCCCTACAGAAACATCAGCGGACACATCTACAAAAAGAATGTGTCCCAGAAAGACTGGTGAGACGGTCTTCTGTATTGTCTTATTATATATAGATCAATAAATTCTTACACTGACAATTCTGAAAAACTGACAATTAATTGTTCATGTATTGGTTTGTAGTAATTGTCTTCACGTGGTGGAGCCCATGCCAGTGCCTGGCCATGATGTGGAGGCCTACTGTCTGCTTTGTGAGTGCAAGTATGAAGAACGGAGCAGCAACACCATTAAGGTATTGCGCGCCTTCCAGTAATCAATAAATCTTACTTTGAATCTTCATGATCTAGTCGTACACTTTAAGCTAAATTGAGGAATTTTTAATATCTTTATGTATTTCCCAGGTGACCATTATAATCTACTTGTCTGTGGTTGGAGCTCTTCTGCTGTATATGCTGTTCCTACTTCTAGTTGATCCTCTAATCCGCAAACACGATCCTTACACCATGCCACTGCAGAACGAGGAGGATTCTGAGGTTTGTATATATATATATATATATATATGTGTATGTATTTGTATATGTATATATATATGTGTGTGTGCGTGTGTATATATGTGTAACAACGCCCTTTGGCCATGATTTATACATGATACAGCAAAGCCTCTCATACCTTTTGCTTTTATAAAGTGGTTACCACACAAGAAAAAATATTAAAACAAAAAATAAATCCGTTAAATGCAGTGCTTCTGATAAAGCAATAATTTCTGACAGCAACAAACGCAAGACAAGTGTCCCGAACAAGCCTCTCATCTAAGGGATCTTATGGCTGCGGTCCGTACGTTTTACTTCTTTGTCGCCATCTACAGGTGCTGGTCATATAATTAGAATATGATCAGAAAGTTTATTTCACTAATTCCATTCAAAATGTGAATCTTATATATTATATTCAATACAGTTTTGATGATTATAACTGACAACTAATGAAAATCCCAGGTTCAGTATCTCAGAAAATTTTAATATTACTTCTTTGTATTGTAGGCCAGTACAAAGAAAGGATTTTTAGAAATCTTGGCCAACTGTAAAGTATGAACATGTACTGCACTCAATACTTAGTAGGGGGATCTTTTTGTCTGAATTACTGCAGCAATGAATCGATCAGTCTGTGGCACTGCTCAGGTTGCTCTGATAGTGGCCTTCAGCTCTTCTGCATTGTTGGGTCTGGCATATCGCATCTTCCTCTTCACAGTACCCCATGTCTTTCTATGGGGTTAAGGTCAGGCGAGTTTGGTGGTGTACACTGTGTGCAAGTGGCAAGCCCTGTTGGAAAATGAAATCTGCATCTCCATAAAGTTAGTCAGCAGCAGGAAGCATGAAGTGCTCTAACTTCCTGGTATACGGCTGCGTTGACTTTGGACCTCAGAAAACACAGTGGACCAACACCAGCAGATAACCTAGTACCCCAAACCATCACCGACTGTGGAAACTTTACACTGGACCTCAAGCAACGTGGATTCTGTGCCTTGCCTCTCTTCCTCCAAACTCTGGGACCGTGATTTCCAAAGGAAATGCAAAATTTACTTTCATCAGAGAACATAACTTTGGGCCACTCAGTGGCAGCCGAGTCCTTTTTGTCTTTAGCCCAGACGAGACCCTTCTGACGCTGTCTGTTGTTCAGGAGTGGCTCGACAAAAGGAATGCACAATATTCTAATTTTCTGAGATAGTGAATTTGGGGTTTTCATTAGTTGTTAGTTATAATCATCAAAATTGAAAGAAACATTTGAAATATATCAGTCTGTGTGTAATGAATGAATATAATATACAAGTTTCACTTTTTGAATAGAATTAGTGAAATCAACTTTTTGATGATATTCTAATTATATGGCCAGCACCTGTATGTTTGAAAACCCGGTATTGCAGTTCCTCGTGGATTTATATCCCATGCATGTGTTGTACAGCAGCGTGGATGAATCTAGTGTTTTGAGGTGAATGTGTAGCTGTCATTAAATAAATAACAGACATTAAATTTTGCAAAAATACATAAGACACAGAACTGTTTTATGCTTTTTTTTATTTTTTATTTTTTTACTTTTTTTTTTATTTGAATAAAACAACATACTTTTTTTATTATTATCGCTTATGAATTTATATTGTAATAGTACATTTATATATGGAGAAAGATTGGAATAAACATTATTAAGGTTTTTTGAAACTAGTATGTTTAGGAATGCTACATATATTTGATTAAAAAAATGATTACAGTTTAAGATCACTGTTTTATATTTCAATATATTAAAAAATGCAATTTAATCCGGTGATGGCAGAGCTTAATTTTCAGCAGCCATTCATGTCATGCAATTCTTGTCATGCAATTTTTTCTCATAATTGCAGCTTTACATCTTGCAATTTGGAGAACAAAATCCATATTTGCAAGTTTGTATCTCACAATCCTGAGAAAAAAGTCACAATTGTTATTTATTCAGTGGCAGAAATACGCTTTTTTCCCTCAGAATTCCAAGTTTATATCTTACAATTGTAAATTTATATCACACAATCATCTTTTTTTTCTTAACCTTGTTTCTGCCACTAAATAAAAAAAATCTTCCATAATAATTAGCTTATATTGGGTTTGGGTATTAATTTTGTCCATTGTCTCCCCCTACAGGATGTGAGGCCTCGTGTTGATGGTTCACAAGGTCGTGGGAACACTGTCTTGGAGAGGGTAGAGGGAGCTCAGCAGCGCTGGAAGAAACAGGTCCAGGAGCAGCGCAAGACTGTTTTTGACCGCCACAAACTCCTCAGCTAAGATCTCAGATGGGCTTCAGCTGGGAAAAAAATCTACTGGGCTCCACTGACTGAGACAACTTGCATGGTGGTCTTATAGTTTCAGCTTTTGACAATATGTTTTATCAGTGGGCCTGCATTATCGTTAGTATTATAATCTTACCAAGACTGACTTGGTTAATTCCAGCTTTCAAACTAAAACTGTGAATACATAAAGCAACATATTAAAGTTGTTTGCGGTTAACATAGACATAAATGAAGAGAATCCGTCTGCTCCAGTTGGTCTCACAAACGCAGTCACCTTTACATTTCTCACACAATACTTGGAATATATATATCGGTGCTGTGCTTTGAAATAGATGAGATTACATGGATGTATGCTGTGTGATCTGGGGGTACTGATGTGAACATGTTTAATAATATAGATGCTCTTATCAAGATGTCGTTGCACTGTTGTAGTTTCACTTTGAATTGCCAAAAAATATATTGAACAGTTCTTATTTATTTATTTATTTGCAAGCTGATAATATCATTCAGGATAGCACATGTCACAATCATATGTTTTAAATGGCAGATTATAATGGATAATTAGAAACAAATTAATGTTGTCAAATGATTAAGCATGATTAAAAGCATTTCTTTTTTTAATGTATGTGTATATTCATGTATATATAAATACAAACACATACTTGTATAAATTAAATATACATTATATATATATATATATATTATAAAATTTAAGAATGTGAATATAAAAGTAAATATTTTCAAAATATATACTGTATGTGTGTGTATTTATATATAAATATGTATTCATAAAACCTCTTTTTTTCATCACTATTAAGTGATCAGCACTGTTGAATAGTATATCACAAGCTCACAAGCTTCCTCTAATATGCTGGACACTTTTCTGATTCATAGACATTCAGAAATATTGATTTTGCACTTGAAAATGTGAAGGAATTTGAAGGACTTTGCTTGACGATCGTATTTGCTGCTGTAATCATTTTCCTGTATGTATCCAAACAACTTGCAGCTGTTTTACAGCTGAAATATTCTTGCTTATGTGAAAATGCATTAAAATATTAAATATATAAAGAATGTCGGCAACTTTCTTTGTACGGCTTTTTTCTTGAGAAAATTCACTATGGTTAACTTCTGCTGTTCTGTTCAGTAAATCAACTAGATAAAAGTCTAGCATATTTATTTATATGATGTATAAGCAGCTGAATTTCTCTTACAGAACCTTAGTCATTCTCTGTCTTCATCTGCTGCACCCCAAGGCCGCCCATCCCCTCCTCCACCTGCCTCCGCACCCCCAAGAATGGACACTGACTGCCCGTCTATATATATCCCTCAGAAGGGGCCAGCTGCGCCTAAATGCTCCCTACCCCTCCAGTGCTTGCTTGTCTGGTGTAGGTTTGCAGCAGGGGCCAGGGCCAAGAAGGTACACTGTGCCTTCTCAGAGAGAGGGGGCGAGATGGTGGATGAAGCCTAGAACCATACTAAACATCTGACCTGGACTTAAGAAGACCAAGGATTTTGCTAAACATTTCAGGTTGTGTTACTTTGTTGTGGGGAACTGAGAAGACTTTACTTTTGGGAGATTTAAAATGGAGTCGGGCGGCGGCGGTGGCGGTGGGGTGGCAGCTTTGGCCTCGTTCATCATGAATGAAGAAGAACTGAAGAGAAAGCAAAGGGAGAAACTCAAGAAACTGCAGGCCACGGGAGGAAACCCTCGACCGCCACGATCCCTGTTCTTCTTCACGCTCAAAAACCCTTTCCGGAAGACCTGCATGAACATCGTGGAATGGAAGTATCCTTTCAAACTTACACCCGTTTTAGTTTCCGTTGTTTTGGACTGTATTTTGATGATTGTTAAGTTTTGAATCGTAATTGAAATGGTCATGTTTTAGAAAGGCATCCATCCCCCAGAGAGCTGGTTTAGCATGCATGCCAGAAAAAGCACGCAACCATAACTGATCTGTCTAACTCAGCATCTTATGTTCAAGGAAAAAAAGACGGAGATATTTCCTCCATGATAGATATCTTTATCTCTGAGGTGGTGAAAAATAAAAACGGGCGGTTGTTTTTCATAATCCCCAGGTTTAGTGTGTCGTAAGCTGTTGAATCTGTGTCTCAGTTGTGAACTGAAGGTGTTAAGCTTTTGTTATGCATCTGCCTCGCCATGGTCAATTGGAAGCAGTTGGATCAGGTCTTTAGATGGAAGATGATAAGGATGAACCCCATCCTATTTGCAGCCAGTCAGAAATATACTATACACTAAGACTTTAAACTAGTGTTAATTAACCTTATTTACAGTGAAAGTTTTGGTTTCATAGGGCTAGGATTGAGAATTGTGTAAATACAAGTAAAGATATTTTAAGAATCTTTTATAAATATAAGTTTTTAAACATAACTTCCCAACAAGAACAAAAAGCGACTGTGTTGCAGTTCAGAAAATGTTGGAAATGGGTTCTTAACTTAAGACAAACCTTGGAGACAAAACTGACGTACACAGTAAACAATTGCTTTATGAAGTGAAACTTTCAGTTCCTGATTAGTTCATTAATTAATACACATATGCGTATAAATGTTAATTTAAGATTTTTCGAGTAGAAGTGTTTTAGCTTCTGTACTGTTGTGAATGGGAAATTAGTCATTTGGAGCTCTCTTTTGCATAGGTGTATTTATACAGTTTAATGATATTCTGGCTGTGTACAGCTGTTGCGTGGGATCACTAGTGGACATGATGCTGAGCTGGCAGGGGAATTCTGATTCCATCCCCTAGTGGCAGAAATTCACAAAGAGTTACAGTTATTTAGTTATATAGTATATAGAGTATATAGAGTTATGCAGACTAAATATTTACTGTAATACATTACTAAATAACTTCTCAAATACAGTCAGCTTTACATGTATCTGGCTATGGGTGACTGTTCAATTTTACTTAAATCTGACTGATGCAATTTGGACTCATATTGATCCCCAACTTGAATGTGAAAAAATGATTATCTCCATTTACTCATTGTTTTCCTGAGCAGACTCTATCAGACCCTTTGAAATCATCATCCTGCTAACTATCTTCGCTAACTGTGTAGCTCTGGCTGTGTTTCTGCCTATGCCTGAAGAGGACACCAACAACACCAACTTAACATTGGTGAGAAGTTCCCATAGGAGAACATGCATGTTAAACGATAAATGTGAAGTAATGCATCAGCTTATTTTGAAAATATTTGGTACTGAAGGTATTATGAGTATTATGGCACATGTGAACTGAAGTAAAGGGACAGTTATGTCTTAGACACACCTTGTGGTGTGTTGCCAGAGAATCTGAGATTCTTAAACATGTCCAAGATAAAGTGTTGTTCAGATTTTTGCCCACTCAGGTCTTTGACTCTTGGGTTATAAGGGGGACGTAGATGTTTTGAAACTGATACATGTGCGCTAATGTTCTCGCCCAGTTGGCGGTTGCACAGGACAAATTTGTGATTTGCATAAGCTCAAGTTAGATAGAATTATGGGTTTATATACATAAACCCATAATATACATAGAATGCAATTTAGAATGTTTATTTAAAAATCTAAAAATATATCAGATCTAGCAGGTGCTGTTTTGTGTGATGAGTTTTATATTTAGTCTTTGTTCTGAGATGTGCATGTCCAAAAGGTACAAGTGCGGTGTTTATAAATACACTCAAATCTCAGACGGGGATTTTCATGACGCACCTACTGAGAAATTAGCATAGATTGTATTGACATGACTGTTCTGTCCCACATTGAGGCTCCATTTACTGCACAATGATGAGATCATTTACCCCATGTGATGACAGAACTTTGCTGTTTTGCACTATTTCTTGTGTGTTTTTAGTTTCAGCTATATAAACACTTAAAAGTAATGATAAATCCTCTTTACACAAGATTATTTCATGATTCAAGCTTTGACGGTATGTAGGTCACACACACTCTTTCCATTAGCGTGTGCAGTCATGTTCTCCGTTCTCAGAACATAGAGTGTTATTACATTTCAGATGGCACAAATCTGAGCCCCACTCACTTATTTACTCCCCTGGGGTTACAGTGACTTACGCCAGTGGGCTGTCCATTCCTCGGATACTAAGTCATGAAACGGGAGCTAAGAGCAGATCTCAGTAGACAGTCAGAATTAGGTCGATATGACCTGTTCATGTAGAATGAGAGGCTGTGTGTAAACATACTGATTAGATCCTCACTGCACATTGAGGACAGTTGTTTGGTTTGGCAAAATGTTGCACAATGGTTCAGGTTTCGGTGGCACTTTGCAGTGTAATGCAGTTGACTGTGTGTTGAAGATACTAAAACCCCCTCCAATATAAAGTTATTTTAAGATGGGGAATCTGCAAAACTTGAAGAACAAGAAAGTTGAAGAAAATGTCTTGTAGGTTGTTAAAATAGTGTTAAAATACTTTCTCCCAACCTATTTTAATGGGTCTGAATACATTTTTTTTTAAATTTTTTGTATCTTGCAGTTCTCAGAATTGTGACTGTATCATCCTATTAATCCCCCCTTTAACATTGTTTCCTTGCAGGAGAGTCTGGAGTACATCTTCCTGGTCATTTTCACTCTGGAGTGCTTCCTAAAGATAATAGCATACGGGCTTTTGTTCCATGAAGGAGCCTATTTACGAAATTGTTGGAACATATTAGACTTTGTCATTGTGTTCATGGGGTAAGATGACATTTAGAATGTTCAGAAACATGAAATTATTCCCAAAACTATCCTGAACCTAGTTGAAGCATAGATTTTTTTTTAATGTAAAGATTGGGGTATTAATAATACAAAAAAAGCTGACATTTTTAAAATCAGTTGTTTTACATTTCTTGAATAATACTCCTTTTAAATTGCATCTGCAGGCTCTTCACACTTATTGTGGACACCATCAACACAATAGCAGGAGTTCCCACAGAGAAAGGAGGAGGGTTTGATATGAAGGCTCTTAGAGCATTTCGAGTTTTACGACCACTGCGGCTTGTTTCAGGAGTTCCCAGTAAGACTTTTTAATCACCAGGCAACATAGACCTTTAAAGCTACATTTTCAATATACTCATATATAGGATATATAGGATAATGTTATAATCACTATAAATATACTCCTCTAGTATACTCAATATCACTGATTGAGCCAGTGCTGAAAACAGTACACAAATGGGTTTATGTACATGCTTTGTTAACTTTCTTGTGAAATTGCTATATAATTTAGTATGTTTGTCGAATGTAAAGAAAAAAACAAAAACTGGTGTATTTGTTGTCATCCAGGCCTCCAGGTGGTAATGAGCTCCATTCTGAAGTCCATGTTGCCCCTCTTCCACATTGCTTTGCTGGTCTTCTTCATGGTCACCATTTATGCCATTATGGGTTTGGAGCTGTTCAAGTGTAAAATGCACAAGACATGTTACTACCAGGGCACTAGTGAGTGTTATTATTTGGACTCTGCAGATCTTCAATCATATAAAGGGAATCTTGAAATTGAAAACACATTATAAATATGTAAAAGAAAATTCTTTGGACTAATGATAACGAATTGACCAATCAATGGCAGTACTGTTCGACCTCTGTTTCAGATATCATTGCCATCAGAGAGAATGAGAAGCCATCGCCCTGTGCTCAGGCTGGAAACGGGCGCCGCTGCACTATCAATGGCACTGAATGCCGGGCAGGTTGGCCTGGTCCCAACTTTGGCATCACTCATTTTGACAACTTTGGCTTTGCCATGCTCACAGTCTTTCAGTGTATCACAACGGAGAGCTGGACTGATGTGCTTTACTGGGTAATTACTTATGGACATTATAATAATTCTGTTCACTCTTTTGTAGAGTTTATATTAACAGGCAATAATATGCTAAAGTTAAAAAATTGGAATGGGACAGTTTAAATCTAACAATCAATACAGGCTATATGGTGACATTCTATTAGTTTTACACAACAGTTCCACAGACAAAAAAATTAATTAATAAAATAGTGACTGACGTACATTTTCGATGCAACATTTTCAGTTGTTTTCTCTGTATTTTCTCTGATCAACAAAATAATTCAAAATTAAGTCAAAACTGAAATAACTCGATACCCTGTTTTTCCTTGCATTTTAATTGTTTTACTTTATAAATGTACTGGACAGCCATGTATGACCTTGTACGTTACGTTTTGTTTTAAAAAGAGAACAGCTGCACACTCACTTAAGCAAAGGCTAATTATTAACCTACTAGAGCAAAGATTATAAAAACTGGAGAAAGAGAAAAATCCACACAAATAATGCAAATACTGACTTTTTGTCAATTATAGGAAATAATTTTTTTGGAAATCCAAATGTAATGTTTGTCAAAATGTAATGTAGTGATGGTTTTATCTTTCAGATTAATGATGCCATGGGGAATGAATGGCCCTGGATCTACTTCCTGAGTCTGATACTTGTTGGCTCGTTCTTTATCCTCAACCTCGTTCTTGGAGTACTGAGCGGGTATTAGCTCTAGCAATGTTTTTAATAAAAAGTATTAATAGTAACTGCTTAAAGTTTGAAAGTCTATTATTATTCCAACCAAATACACTCTGACTGAATGAGTCTACTGAAATGCTTTATATATATTTAAATAACCTAATTACCTTAACTACTTAAAATAAAAGAATATCACGTGACCAGGAGGCCATTTCAGCAAACTCAACTACATGGCTAAGTGGCCAAACTTGAGACTTGAGAAGTTATTCCTCTGTTTTTCCTCTGTGCAGAGAGTTTACTAAGGAGAGAGAGAAGTCACGGTCACGAGGAGAGTACCAAAAACTACGAGAGCGACAACAAATGGATGAGGATCTGGAAGGTTACATAGAATGGATCACTCACGCTGAAATGATGGATGGAGATTCTGAGGGTATTACAGTCCGTCACATTATGTTATTCTATCAATCTATCTGAGCACAGGAACTGCACCTTTAAAGTTTCTCACTACTTTGATTTCTCCAGCACTTCTTCTTCTTAGAAAGGACACCGATTCAGAGACAGACAGTTTATACCAGATGGAGGGGATCAACAGGGTGATCTATTTCTAGTGAGTGTGCAATCAAGAGCAAAAATTAGCATCATGATTTAACCAAAGACTGATTCTTCTTTTACTGTGTAATCCATAGTCGTCTCGCACGCCGCTGGAACGTCGTTTTACGAAGAAAGTGTCATGTTTGGGTGAAATCTAAATTCTTCAACTGGTGGGTTCTCCTTGTTGTGTTGCTCAACACTCTGGTCATTGCGATGGAGCATCATAACCAGACTGAGGGGTTAGCGCGGTTTCAAGGTATGTACCATTAAGCAATACATTACATAAATAATACATTACAATACATTAAGCAATTCAAGATTCCCAACACCTCTTTAGCATTTTACTAAAATAAGTTTTTTTGGTTGTTGTGAGGAATCTTTAAAATGGAATCATTCAGTAATTCTGTTGATTTTATTAAATATTCATTTTAGTGAATGAAGTGGAACTTAATGAGTCTTGGTTGTGTTTGCAGACACTGCAAATGTAATTCTTCTCGCCTGTTTCACGATTGAAATGGTTATGAAGATGTATGCATTTGGTCTGAGAGCCTACTTCATGTCCATCTTCAACCGATTTGACTGCTTTGTGGTCACGATCGGAATACTGGAGATCTTTCTGGTCGTGTCAAACATCATGACGCCGCTGGGGATCTCTGTCATGAGATGCATACGACTCCTGCGCTTATTCAAGCTCACGAGGTATGTTCATTCAACTCAAAAGTAATAAGAAGTGTATCTTATTAGTACAGCTACTTTAATAGTAGTACAACTTTTTTACATTGTAAAATATGCCATTTATTTATTGAATAAACATTTTTATATGTTTTATCTTATCTTATGTTATCTTATCCTATCATACACAAAATTCATGTTTCTTTCACCAAGACAGTTATTTTCTCTCATTGGACTTTAGGTATTGGACATCACTTAATAACTTAGTGGCATCACTACTAAACTCAGTGAAATCCATCGCCTCCCTGCTCCTGCTCCTCTTCCTCTTCATTGTCATCTTTGCCCTCCTGGGTATGCAGGTGTTTGGTGGGAAATTCAACTTCCCTGACAGAGTGATTCAGCGCAGTAACTTCGACAACTTCCCACAGGCCCTCATCAGTGTTTTCCAGGTATTTCAGCAGCAGTTTTATTGAAACTCTGCTCCGATTAAAGAAGCTGTTTATGTGAGGTTGGGCTTTGCTTTCAGGTCCTAACTGGAGAAGAGTGGGATTCAATTATGTACAATGGAATCATGGCTCATGGTGGACCTCAGTCTCCAGGAATTCTTGTTAGCATTTACTTTGTAATTCTGTATGTCTGTGGAAACTGTATCCTTTTGAAGCATATGTCCATGTTATGAATTTGTCATAACTGATTGGAGATGATAAATGGGAATTCGGTGTGTGTTTTAAAGAATATAGCAAAGCACCCTATTTATTTAAATTGCTAAGTGGAAAGTATTTCGCAATCAGTAATGTTGGATTGTTGGATAAGTTTGTTTGGACTTTTCCTTAGCAAGCTGCTAAACAGTCGTTCTCTTGAATGTGTTCTTGGCCATCGCTGTGGACAATCTAGCCGAAGCTGAGAGCCTGACAGCAGCACAGAAAGAGAAAGCAGAGGAGAAAGCCCGAAGGAAACTCATGAGGTAAAAGAACAATTAATAATACTTTTATTTGATTAAGAATGCATTAAATTGTCATAAAAAAAGTCATATCTGTTATGTAGCAAAGGTTTCTTTTGTACTTTTCTACATAGTCCTAAAAAAGCTGCAGCTTCTACAAAAAAAATAAATTCAATAAGCAGCACAATTGTTTTTAACATTGACAATAAAAAGAATTGTTTCTGAAGTATGAAATGAGCATATTTGAATTATTTCTGAAGGATAATTTGACACTGAAGTCTAGAATAATTGCTGCCGACAATTCAGCTTTTCCATCGAAAGCACAATTACATAAATATTATGTAAATATTAAAATAGGAACAGTTTTTTTTCTTTTTTGATCAAACTAATTCTACCTTGGTGGCCATAAGAAAACATGTCTGTTTATTACTAAACATTTTGTCAATTTATTCAAATAAGAACATTGCCGGAGAAAAGTGAGGAGGAGAAGGCCCTGATGGCTAAAAGACTAATGGAGTCCAGGTCAAAAACTGAGGGAATGCCCACCACAGCAAAGGTACATCTGACACAAAAGAGCTCACTGTGCTTGTTTTATATAAAACTTACTTTAATACTTTACTAGTTGACTTTCTGTCTAGTTTATTAGGATGATTCACTATATCAGATCTACAATCAGTCACATCATATTTTAGGCTCTGATGCTAGACATTTATTGTCTGCTAAATAAAAGTGTAAACAAGTTTCATGTTTTTGTCTGTAGCTCAAGATAGATGAGTTTGAATCAAATGTGAATGAAGTGAAAGACCCCTTCCCTCCTGCAGACTTTCCAGGTAAGGCAGAAAGACTCTAACACTGGCTTTATATGTAATTTGAGGTCGCTACATTTCAGAAAATGCTGGCTCAGACCTAACGGTGCGTCTCTAAACATGGATGACGTTCAAAGATAGCTGATCTATTATAAGTAAAATGTTTTATTAGCTCCAGCTTCCAAGCTCATTTATAGAGCACATTTCAAACCACAGGCCTGGCTACCTTCATTTGATTTTTGAGCTGTGCAAAATTGAAATAGCTTCACAGCATAAAAAGCTTCATGATCAATGCTAATCCAAATAAATCTTGCGTCACTCAAATAGATCACAAATAAGCGCAATGTTTTCTCTTCTGCTCAGGTGACGATGAGGAAGAGGAACCAGAGATCCCGATCAGCCCCAGGCCCAGACCCATGGCTGACCTACAGCTGAAGGAGACAGTGGTGCCCATGCCTGAGGCCAGCTCCTTTTTCATCTTTGGCCCACAAAACAAGTGGGACTTTATTCCCTAAATCATAAAACCATGTAGACCAGCAAAACTACATTTTAAACTAGACTTTGTGCCTACACATGGCTTTAAAATTATTTAGCGATGTTGTTTGTTCAAAGGTTCCGCAAGCTTTGCCACAGGATCATAAACCACACGACCTTCACCAACATCATCCTCCTCTTCATCCTCCTCAGCAGTATCTCCCTGGCTGCTGAAGACCCCATTGACCCCCATTCATTCCGAAACAAGGTACCAGAAACTTTTATTATTGTATTGCATTAACTAAACTATTAGTTTAGATTTTAGTTTAATAATTTGTTTAATTCATTTCACAGGTCTTGGCATATGCCGACATTGTTTTTACAACTGTCTTCACCATTGAAATCGTGCTAAAGGTAATGTGCTTGTCAACTTCATGTTACTTTCAGATTTGTGGTTTGGCTGACATTTAATTCAGCACTGACCTGTGTATTTTTAGATGACAGTTTATGGAGCGTTCTTGCATACCGGCTCTTTCTGCCGAAACTCCTTCAACATTTTGGATCTCATTGTTGTGGGTGTTTCCCTCTTGTCCATGGGCATGGAGTAAGTTCAATAATATAGAATGTTGTTTCAGTTTTTAGCATGCATTAATCATCATTTTATTGCTCTGACAGGGATATTTTTGTCTTAAACAATAAATATAACTTAATATAAATTACAAAGACAAACCAATAAAAAAAAAAAAATCTGTTAACTCTTCTTGCATGTGCATTATTCCACTGATGACCAACAGTATTTTTCAACATGTACAAACGTGTAAGCCATTCAAATGAAACACATGTAGATTACAACTAACTTCTTTATGATAATGTGTATTGAAAGAAAAACATTGCTTGTTTTTTTAGCAGCATTAGTTAAAAAGGAAATGAATTAATCATACAAGTGAATGTTTGTTGAAAGTTTTAATTAAAATACAGTGAAGGCCACTAATTGAAATGCATTATTGTATTGCAGGTCGAGTACCATCTCAGTGGTGAAGATTCTCAGGGTGTTGAGGGTACTTAGACCTCTAAGGGCCATCAACAGAGCCAAAGGGTTAAAGGTGTGTATTCATTCAGCCTTCTTTAAATAATAATAAAAACTGCTTTGATTTGTAATGTGGCATGATACATTTTTATGCACTGAATTTAATCAAATCTTTGTCTTCAGCACGTGGTCCAGTGTATGTTTGTAGCCATAAAGACCATTGGTAATATCGTCCTGGTCACCATGCTCTTGGACTTCATGTTCTCCTGCATTGGAGTGCAACTCTTCAAGGTGAGACAACCAGCATATTGTGCTGCATTTTTAAATGAAGGAAGTGACTGTATGCTAAAAAATTTCCTTTAATTAGGGGAAAATGTACTATTGTACGGACCCTCTTCAAAAGACGGCAGAGGAGTGTCAGTGAGTACTTTTTGCCACATTTCTTTGAATATTGTGCTGTTTCCTTTTGATGTTGTGCATGATAATTATCTAAAACATTTCATTTGCATTCGGTTTTTCTTAGGGGAACATTTTTAAAGCATGTGCAGAGCTCTCTTCATGACATGGAGGTCCATCAGCGCATGTGGGTCAACAGTGATTTTAACTTTGACAATGTCCTGAACGGCATGCTGGCTCTCTTCACCATCTCCACATTCGAGGGCTGGCCTGAGTGAGTGTGTGAAATCTACTCCTTTTTTTCATCTTCTTCTAGCTGCACTTAAATAACCTTGTTTCATGAGTCAAGAACATGTCTCACACAAAACCTTCCTTCACTCATCTTCAACAGGATCTTATACAAGGCTATAGACACAAATGCAGTTGACACGGGCCCTTTGTACAATAACCGAGTGGGAATCTCCATATTCTTTATAATCTACATCATCATCATTGCCTTCTTCATGATGAACATCTTTGTGGGCTTCGTTATCGTCACTTTCCAAAAACAAGGAGAGCAGGAATACAAGAACTGCGAGCTAGACAAGAACCAGGTAACAATGTGATCTCTGATGGACTTTTTGCATGGGATTTGATCCAGTGTATACTGAGTGATAAATTTTAAGCAAAATATCCTATTTACAGTATGCTGTGAATTTGCATTTCACATACCTGGTTTAACTCCACTTTCATTGGATATACAGTATGTTAATGTAACTGGGCTTACTGCAATTTTATAATCATCTTCTCTTTCCGTCTCACCTTTCACCAGCGTCAGTGCGTGCAGTATGCACTGAAAGCACGGCCCCTCAAATGCTACATCCCGAAGAACCCGCACCAGTACCGTGTGTGGTACTTCGTTACTTCCTGCTACTTTGAGTACCTCATGTTCTTTCTCATCATGCTCAACACACTGTGTCTTGGAATTCAGGTTAGCAAATAAATAGAAGTTCTGTTTGTTTACAGCTAATGATATGCTGTACTTTTCAAAGGTTTGGTGTCATTGAGATTTTTTTAAAGAAACAAATATTTTTAGTCAGTGAGTATGCATTAATTTGATCAAAAGAGGCGGTAATGTTAATAATTAATAATGTTAACTCTTTAATAATAACATTAACTTTTTTTTGTATTTTTGATCAAATAAATGCAACCTTGACGATCACAAGAAACCTTCTAGACATTAAAAAGTCTTAGTGATTTTGAGTCGATATTTGGCATTTTTTAATGTATTTTTTTAAGTATGTAATATTTATTATCTTCACACTCAGTGACCATTAAAAAAACAATAACGCTTAATCTCATTCAGTCAGTCAGAACAATATTCATTCTGTATAAATTCTAAATGGCTGCCTTGTTAATCTGCTTTCTCTCTTCTCTCTGTGGTGCAGCACTGCAACCAGTCTGATCATATAACCAAACTATCTGACAATCTCAACGTCATCTTCACTGTCCTGTTCACTGGTGAGATGATCGTCAAACTCATTGCATTCAAAGCAAAGGTACTCGTGCTTATTCAGTTTGTAACGGTATAAGAACGTGTGCTCTTTTTTATGACATTTGTTGTTGTTTTGTGTGTCTCATGACATAGGGTTACTTTGGAGACCCTTGGAATGTGTTCGATTTCGTCATCGTGGTCGGTAGTATTGTTGATGTGGTCCTCAGTGAGGTTGATGTGAGTATGACAATAATTTGAGACTCCACACTTACGTAAAAATATTGAGTGATATCTCTACAAAAGCAAAAGCATCTCAAACAATGGCTTGTATTTTAAACCCGCATTTAGCGATACATGAAGCACAGACCACAGCAAGCAGTCAATATCAGCATTAGTGCACAGGAGGTACCGATTTCATCAGCTCCAGCTTAGTATTCTTCTCATTCAACCAACTTCACTCATCAGCGGCCATCGATGGGCTCATTGTCATGATTCATTTCACATGTGTTAATGAACCACCCTCTTTCCATCTCTCACAGCTGCTTAATACACACCGCTCCACATCTCCAAGAGTGACTTGATGCACTTTTTATTGTCAATATAAATAACCACTTGTTTTGGAAGTGTGATAAATCATTTTGATGTTATGTTCACGTTTGTCCTGATTCGCAAGATGCATTGCCGTTTCTCATCCGTCATCCTGACTTCTCATCTCTCTGTTCTCAGAGTGCGCTGGAGGCCAGTGGAGGACTGTGGTGTCTACATGGTTGTGCTGTAAATATCATTCTGCTCTGCATGGGACAGACACTGCTCAGCTTTCCTCATACTAAGCGGAGAACATTTCTCTATTTTAATTTGTTAGGCAGCCATTAAAAATCTTGACTTTATGGCTCAATCAGCAGATTCCTACTGATGCAAAAGAAAATGTGCTTGATTTTTTGCTTCATATCAATGTACTTTCCTAAATGGTTTGATTTGAAGGGTTTAAATTCATTATTCCTTTATATATGCAATTTAGATAAAGTCTCTGTCTTGACATGTTTCTAAAAGCTTAAATATCCAAAAATATGCTTGATATTAAAAATATGCTTTATGTGATATTATATGCTATAATTATATTATGTTTCACGACTCAACTGAATAGAGTGTATTCTTTTTCAGGATGTAAATCCAATGCAGGCAATAGCTGTAAGTATTTTTCTTTTCAGTGGCATCTTTAATATTTATACATGGAACTAAACATTTCTCTCATAATTCTTCTGATTCTTAGGATGCAGAAAATATCAGAGTTTCCATCACGTTCTTCCGGCTGTTTCGTGTGCTGCGTCTCATTAAACTGCTTAATCGTTCAGAGGGGATCAGGAACCTTCTGTGGACCTTTATTAAGTCCTTCCAGGTCGGAAGAAAACGAAAGAAAATGAATTTAAATAATCAATAATAGCTACCTAGTTAATAATATAATGAACATAAGGATGAATTTTATTTTATTTTATTTTTTTATTTTAACTGACTGTATCTTGCAGTTCATAATGTTGTGTTTTCCTCTTCAGGCACTGCCTCACGTGGCTCTTCTCATTGTCATGCTCTTCTTCATCTATGCTGTCATAGGGATGCAGGTGAGCTACAGTTATCTATTCTAATTTCCTGTAGCTTCTCTCATTCTTCTTATACAATTTTTTGTAAATCTTTCATCCTCTCTCTTTAGATGTTCGGTAAAGTTGCTCTGGTTGATGGTACGGAGATTAACCGCAACAATAACTTTCAAACTTTCCTTCAAGCTGTATTGTTATTATTCCGGTGAGTCAACAATATAATGGGAGAAATCATTTTTTATTTGTTTGTTTTCTAATAAAAGTCATTGTTTGCATACAGTTGACTCAGCTCTATTTTTAGTCAAAAAATCAGGTAACTGATTTATGCGTGGGTTCACAGTGTTGCCACTGGAGAGCAGTGGCCTAAAATCATGCTGGCCTCTATGTATGGGAAGCTCTGTGATGCCAAATCTGACTATGGCCCTGGAGAGGAGTATACCTGCGGCTCCAGCATCGCTGTCTTCTACTTCCTCAGCTTTTACATGCTGTGTGCATTTTTGGTAAGCAGATGCGAAGCAGTTTATATATGGTAGACGCAGCTCAAAATATTTTATCCAACACTGCTGTTTGTTGAAACTAAATCATTTTGTTCCTGGTAGATTATCAATTTATTTGTGGCTGTGATTATGGACAATTTCGATTACCTCACTCACGATTGGTCCATCCTCGGCCCGCATCACCTGGATGAGTTCAAGAAGATCTGGGCAGAGTATGACCCTGAAGCGACGTGAGTTAGAGCACTTATGGCTCCAATGCCAGTGTCAACGTATTCTGTAGCTTCATGCTTTTAGAATATTCCATTAATAATAAAGTACACTATATTCTGTCCATATAAAGGGGACGAATCAAACATCTGGATGTAGTTACTCTTTTGCGGAGAATTCAGCCACCGTTGGGTTTTGGTAAATTTTGTCCCCATCGCTCAGCGTGTAAGGTAAGACAGTTTTGGTTCTGTTCAGAAGTTTGGGGTTGGGGTTTTATATTTTTGTTAAATATTTTTACATTTCAAAATGCTGTTATGTATTTCAGTATGTATTAAAATTGCTGATGGCCAATCTGAATTTTCAGTAGCTACTAATTTTTCGTGTCACATGATCCCCTCAAATATACTGAATAACTGTATTTCATACAATAACACTTTAAACAATACAATTAAAATGTAGAATTTAAAAACTGTAATTTTTTGCCATTTTCATTTGAAACTTTTGATCAGTAGAGTTTCAGTGTTTTCAGTATTTCAGTGAGTATTTCGAATTTATTTGTGAACTTCCACCTCAGCGACTGATTTCCATGAACATGCCGCTGAACAGCGATGGCACAGTGACCTTCAACGCCACTCTCTTCGCACTGGTCAGAACAGCTTTGAAAATCAAAACAGAAGGTGTGTAATTGAGTTTCAATTAAATAAGCAGTTCATTTTGCGGCATAGGATTTCATTACGATTTTTCTGTTAGGAAACTTTGAGCAGGCCAATGAGGAACTGAGAGCCATCATTAAGTCAATCTGGAAGAGGACCAGTATGAAGTTGTTGGACCAGGTCATTCCGCCCATTGGAGGTGAGATAGCAGCGATAATAGCCAGTTACGTTTAATTTACGTGTTTTCAATCCATGCCTGACTGTGATGTAATTTTTTTGGCTGTAGAGGATGAGGTCACCGTTGGAAAGTTCTACGCAACCTTCCTGATTCAGGAACACTTCCGCAAGTTTATGAAGCGGCAGGAGGAATACTACGGTTACAGGCCCACCAAGAAGAACGCTGATGAAATTAAGGTTCACTTTGTGATAAATGCTTGCAGTAAACACCATAAAAAGGAAAATGCTAACAAGACTTCCCTCTGACTTTGCAGGCAGGTCTGCGCAGCATCGAGGAGGAAGCAGCGCCTGAGCTGCACAGGGCTATCTCGGGTGACCTGATCGCTGAGGATGAGCTGGACCGTGCCCTAGAGAGCGGAGAGGAAGGCATCTACAGGGTCTGCACTGAAGCTTCTTCTTCAGAAAAGGAAATATACACAGGCAGATAAAGACGTCCATGTAGACTCATAGTCTCTATGTCTCTATCCATGCAGCGGACAGGAGGTCTGTTTGGACTCAACACGGACCCCTTCTCCTCTGAGCCCAGCAGCCCGCTCTCCACACAGGTGACCAGCCAGAGGCCCCTGCAGTTTGTGGAGACTCGTCTGGATGATATAGAGTCACCTCCAGACTCCGTCTTCCTCCCAAACACAGAGTTCTTCCCTGATAACATACCAACAACAACCAACACCAATAACAATGCCAACTTTGCCGAAGAGTGAGTGGTTACCTATAATGAAAAGTACACTTAATGTGTATCTGTAAATGTTCATTTGATGCTGTTTTTAGTATGTCATCCAGGTTTACATTTGAGAGTGAGTCACTGTCAGCTGCTGCTGCCAGAAACTACTCATACGAGGACATAAGTAAGTGGAAACAGTAGGTGATTAAAGAAAACAAGATAAATAGAGAATAAACAAAATATATATTTTTTTTTATATCCTATTAGGACCCATAATATTTTTTTGTTGTCAATTAATTTATACTAATCTCATTAATGCCACACGGTCATTTGTTTTACAGCATTGCATTGAAAATGCTCAATGTTATTCACTTTAAATCAATTTTAATTGAAAGCAATACAACAAATGCAACAAATACACCATATACATTACTGTTCAAATGTTTGGGGTCAAACTTTATAATTAAGATTAATTCAGCAAGGATGCAATAAATTAATCAAAAGTGACATTGTGATGTTACAAAATATTTATATAAATGCTGTTCTTTTGAGATTTGTATTTATCAAAGGATCGTGGAACCACATTTTTCACACTAGTAATCATAAGAGATGTTTCTTGAGCACAAAATCAGCATATAAGGATGATTTCTGAAGGACCATGTGTTAATGAAAAACGAAAGTAATGACTGCTGAAAATTCAGCAAAGAAATTAATTACATTTTAAAATATATTAAAATCTGTTATAAACTATCAAGCCATTAATAATAATTATATTATGTCAAAATATAATAATTATTACCATGAAGAAATTAAGCTGATATTATAGCACTCTAAAAACTTTATAGTATAAATTACATTATTTTCTGTGCATCCAATAGGAGACTCCAGTTCGTATGTGGGCGGGGCCTCAAGCGTTGATGACAGACGGCTGTCAGATTTCACTGTGAGGACCGATATCACACAGGTGTGGACAGGTGTCACATTTCCTGAGCTAAACACAGTACAGTGACTACTTGATATTCCTCTCTGACTCCTCCGTGTGTGTCTGACTCTCTCAGTTCCCCTATAACCCCTCACATGGGCCATCAAAGAACCAGACAGCAGCAACAGAAGCTTCACCAGCCACCAACAAACTCATTCAGCAGGTAAAATACACCAGGCCACATCTCATGTACTTAACGTTTATTCCATAGCTTCTCAGGAAAGATCATTTCACTGTATTGTCCGTGAATCCTCAGGCACTGAGAGACGGTGGTTTAGACTCCTTGGCTGAGGACCCGCAGTTTGTATCTGTGACTAGGAAGGAGCTGGCAGAAGCCATTAATATTGGCATGGAGGATATGGAGGGTATGGCTCAGGGTATTGTAAACAGGCAGAGCGGCAAGGTAACAAAACGCAAGCGACGTCCCATCCCAGTTCCACCCGGCACCAAACCCAAGGAAAACACTAGTGCCGTGTAGAAACATACTGAGAGACATTGAGCAAATTCAAGAAATGTCATCAACCTGAATCTTCTGCCATTGTCCAAAATCACTTACTTCAGTTTATATACAGGTAGCGCCCTGGTTGTTTTGAAGGCTTATTTTTTTATGATAGCAAGAGAAATAACATAAAAAGGACGCCTGCCTGAACATGTTACTGCTGTTTTAATGAGGCCTGGTGATATTTATTTCTGATGGCTGTTCTGATTTAGGACTTGTTTTTTTTGGTGACTGAATTTACCAAATATCCTCAATAAAATTGTTCACACTTTTGTGAACATTTACAGTTGAGTGAGTTACACAATACAGACAAATGCCTGAAAACCTTGTAATCTGTGGACATAGAGCCACAAAGGCAAGTCTTCTCTTTGGTTTGTCTACCATATGTACTTGTGGTTTCAACTTTTTTTTATTGAGTTATAAAATAATTGTTACACTAAATGGAGATATTATTATCCTCAGATTTTGTTTACAGGAATAATCTTTAGCAGTTTTTAAAGATGGATTTTAGAAAAAAAACATATGACATAAAACTTACTGGTCCTAAAGATTTTTGATCTTTTTCATTTTCATCTGATTTAAATAGATTTTTTTTTTTACATTTTGCATTGAATGACAGGACAAGTACTATATGCAAAAAAACGTTGTTTTTGCATTGACTCACTTAGCAAATTCTTACAATCTTACAAATGAGGTAAGAAGGGCTTATAATGTCCGATCAAGGCTAATGTAATGTTTTTATTTGCAAATTGAAGTACATATATGTTTCACATGAGCCTTTACATTCTTCAAAAGAATCTTTCTCAATGCTCATAATGGGATTGAAAGTGAAATGTCAGTCAGTGGTTAGTATGGAGCAAACTGGAATAAAGGATTAAGATTTTTTTTTTTTACTATTACTTATTTAATTTAATGGCTTGCATATTTGTTGTATAATGCAGTTGAGATGGATATAAGACAGTGGGAATGGGATCAGCATGTGACGCAGGCCGGATATAAACTGGATTTAATGTGTGCACTACCCACAGGCACTGACACCTTTTTTCTTAGAAAAGGGATTTTTAGTGGGCTAGAGAAGTTTTCTAGGGACAGTGGATGTAGCCATTTACATGTGAAGCATGCACGTTCAAAAATAAATTGCAGATACTTGACTAAAATAATGCTAAAATATTTTTTTTTAAAAACAATGTTCCAGTTTTTTCAACCTTCTCAATGTCGCAGCTAAATGAAATCATTGACTATTGCAATGTTGCACCTTTTTAAAGTACAGGTAAACTTAAAATAACGTGTTGACTGATGCCACAAATTGACGTCTTAAAGCTGTATTTTCTCTTGTATAAGGGCTGATCTTTCATTTCTGTTCAGCACGTTTTTATATGTCATTGCAAAGTGCAAAATTTTGATGGATTTGCATTTAGATACACTTTCCACCTCAGCCTGTGTGTCTTGGAAAAATGAACATTTGTTAAAAGTGCAATTTAATAAACGTGAAACCGATGTTCATATTTTTTCTTGGGATGTGGGAAAAAGCTGTCCGCCCATTTAGATTTAGTGCTATAGAAATAATGTGCAAAAAATATACAAATCGTTTGATGAAAGCATTTAATATAACTTACAAAATAATCACACGGTAATAACTGCACTTGAATTTTACTGAATACTAGCTTTAAAATAATACCACTGCCCCGTCAAGGCTAGAATTGAAATATTATTATTAATATCATGTGTGCAGTAAACAGATGGTGTGATGAGCGGTCTATGGCCAGTGCAGCTGTACTATACTGTAGAGAAGGAAACTTGAGAGCAGCTCTAGGTACTATTAATACTGCAACGCGTTACGGCTCAAGCCTCTTATGGCGTGAAACTAAATCCATAAAGCAGACTTGAGCGTTTCAGACAGTGTATGAACTGACGTCAGACGTGTAAAAGCATTACAGCGGTTAAATTAAGACTCATTTTCACGATAATTGATCCTATTAGGCTTCGGTAACAGAAGACGCGAGGTTACACAAGACGTAATTACAATGAATTTATTTATACAGGATTTTTACTGACATCAACTAAAGTCACAAGGTGTGGTGTAATCAAACAACTTAAAGAAAATACAAAAATCGGAGGGCCTGTGGGCCGATGGTTCCCTCGCTGAAGGATAATGTCTTCAAAGCTCATTTCCAGCAGTCTATTTCAAAGAAGCGCTTCCCCCTCAAATGAAGTAATGAGGTTTCTTTACATTTATGCCATACTCTGCCATGGCTGGTGTCAGATCTTCCATCGTCAGCGTGTACTTCTTGTCCTGGAAGGTGTGATGAGAACAGAGTGAATGAGAGATTTTTTACTGCATTTTTCATTTGTGCTAATGACGGCCTGCAGATTAAACGTCCTTTACATAGATTTAATGTAGAATATGTTACTGTACTTGTTACAATTTGCAATCACAAACCTTGGTCTTGTTTCGGGAGCTTCCAGAGGCTGTGCCCTTCATTTTGCAGTGCTGTAGTGCGTCGTTTGCAATATCTGAGATGAACTTCTGAGACGCCAATGATATGAGACGGATTCTGGCCACACAGAATGAAGATTCATGATGAGCATTTACGATAAAGTTTTAACATTGGATATTTTTAATAAGAAATGTTGCGGTTTTATACTGACCCAAGCAAATTTACAGGGCAATACATATCAGGTTTTTAAAATCATTCTGCTTCTGTATCAAACAAGGACAGATACCACTGCTATGATTTCTAAAGCTATCTTTTTTCAGCTGGTGAATGGTGAAATATTTTAAGCCAATCAGACTTTAAAAAAAGCAAGATCACACCAAATGTTGATTTAATTTAAACTAATTAATAAAGAATAAAGGAGCACTGATTTTTGTCAGACAAAAACCTCACTGGATCATTACAATTAAAAGGAAAACATTTTTTTTTTAGAAAAATATAAACTGATATTTCCTGACACACTACAGCAATTGAAATAACTGATTTAAAAAAACATTAAGCTGGTGAAAACAGTGTTTTTACAATTTTATCACCACTGTAATACCTGTTAACTATTACAACAGTATTTATTAATTTATTTTTATGTTTTAATTTAGTTTTAGCAATTTCCTTGTTTTTTTTTAAATTTAGCTTTAATTTATTTTTATTTCTGATTTAGGAGTTTCAGTACTTCAGCTGGATTTTTTTTTCTCGTTTCAGTTTTCAGTCACATTTCTCATTTTCAGTTTCTTGCATTTTTATTTTATTTCAGCCTACTTTTAATTAAAAATGATTGCCAATAGTTTGGGCTATAATTGGGATAGAAATAACACTTATAAACGTTATCATCCACTCGTGTGAATGTTTAAAAAAATGTAAAATGTAAAAAAAAAAAAAAAAAAAAAAAAAAAAAAAAAAGGTTAGCTTGAAGATCTTAACGCGTCTTAAGCACCATACACAACAGCTTTCTGAAAGAACATTGTTCAAACTCACATTCTTGGATCTGATGCTTCAAAGCCAGCTCGGTTGAGGTAGTATCCCGTGACTGCGTCTGGGATCTAAAAAAAGAGAAAGAGATGGTGTGTTAGCGTTGCTACTTCTGAAGATATCGTCAAGAATCAAGGAATACCGTTTTGTATATGGACTGACTGTAGGAGTGTAATCCTCCAGCTGCATCAGGAAATCAGCGAGCGGTGTGGTAGACATAACGGGCTTCACGTCTCCGTTAGCGATGCCTGTCGGCACATACACCCCGTTTGACACGGTGGAGTCGGATGATGGGGTTGCCATTGATGCCGAGGCGGGAACTGTGAGGAGGAAAAAGTACAGAACAACGGTTACAAAGAGCGTTACACTACTTCCCATCTTTACACGGACCAACACTTAAGTAAGTTGGTTTAAAAGCTAAAAGGCAACACCGTGACCGTTTAAACTGTCAAAAAAGACACCCACCATTGCCGCTGCCGACCGCAGGGATACTGCTGGCGTTTGTGGAGGCGCTGCTCGGGACGCAGTTGCTGCTGGATGTGGACGTGCTGGACGCGGCTGCTGCTCCGCTCTGTCCGGTCTGCGGGAGATCCACGTTCATTTTGTCCCGCTTAGTTTCGATACTCCAGTAAACCGTGGACGCTAGACGGAATCTACGTAGTTTAAACTAGGGGGAAGTTGGGTCAAAACTCATTTATGCGGGTAAAACAGCGAGGGCGCCGATCATTCGCCGTGAGGAGAAAAATATTTACGCTTGAGATGTGTCACGTGATTAACACTTCCGCGCGCAACCAAGACGAAAGTCCGGAAAGAGCTGCGCCTCGCGCCAGAACTCTGAACAGTAGTTCCGGGATCGATTACGTTTCCGTTAAAGTTCACCCAAGCGTGTTTTGTTTGACAAAATATCAAGCGTAAATCTTGTCATACAGGCTTTGTGTTCAAGTTAGATGAATTGAGAAAAGCGTTTCATTCGACGACAGAATCAAATGAGGGCTTGCAAACAGCTCCATCTAGTGATGGAGGCCACGGCGTCACAACGTTTAAGGTAATTCAAAACAATAACAGCAATAATTTTTGTCGTGTTTTTAGTCGTGTTTAGTAGAACATTTTCTCTTTTATAACAGCATCAGACACTCAAACCTAAGATTAACAACATACATTTTATTACTTAAAAACTATCCGTTTTATATTTTATTATTCATGTTTTATATTGATGTTTATTTTCTAAATATTGAATAGAGTATTATACATAACCGTGTAAATCACCAAAACAAAATGTTTCCAAATTAAAAGTATTTTTATTGTCACAAGAATAATTGTACATTTTAGTAAGAAAATCAAAAATAAATGTGCATATTATAGAAGCCACATATCAATATGTATAAGCCTACAAGAGTATGATGCCATAACCACCAGTTTCAACTGACATAGACAGTGACAGAACGGTACAGTTATGGTCAGGATGATTCAAGGCCCTCTCAACCATTGTCAAATCGCTGGAATGATGAATTAAACAACAAAAACATGCCGTAAAAAATTGTGGAATTTAACTACACTTATTTTTAGTCTTCCTGGCATTACACTTTACAGAAGAAGAAGACAAAAAAATCCAATAACAGAAGAAAAAGGTTTAAAAATGTTGTGCTGTTTGTGTTATCTGCTTTGGAAAAAGCAGTTTTTTTCCACAGAAATCCACAGAAGTTAATACTGCCAAAGCTCTAATGTACTTAGTCATGTATGAAAGCATTAATAATAAAACCAAAACTGTAAAAAGGGCTTTAACAGATTAATTAAAGAGTTATTATTTTTTTTAAGTTTTAACACTGTGCATCAGTCTAAATTCCAATTAGCTGTGCTCATTAATTCAGATCTGCTGGGGCTGTTGATCAAAAGTATCCTGATGGATTTCAGGGAACGTTGTACTAAAATTAGCTTAACACAGCGTGAAATCATTTGGCACAACAACAATTGAACAGCTAAAATCTCTCAAAAGGAACGACAGAATGGTTTATGGCTTCTAACAGAACGCAACAGCTGTTTGTTTGGTGTCATCAGTCCACTCCTCATACACCACTGCATTCACCCCTTAACTGACAAGATTTAACATACCTTAGCTGAACAGTAGATAATAAAAGAAAAATAACATGTGGATGGCTGGAAAGACTGGCAGACTAATATACACCAAATTTATACATCTATTATTTGAATTTCCACAGAACTAGTGAGCAAACAGGAACACTTACCAGTGACTCAGAACACAAAAAAACAAAGAACAACATGAAGCATAGCAATCGCCAACATCATTGTCTCCATTATAAAAGCCTAAAGGTGTTTTGCCTTTACTGATTAGATTGTAATGGAAAAACCTAAGGAATATCAGATACACGGAAAAGCGAAGGGAGACAAGATTGTAGGCAAACAAAATTCATATTGAGAAAATAAGAATGATTCTTTTCACAAGACCCCGTTCCATACAAAACTAAAATTATTTTTTACATTTTCATCACATGAAAATATAGATTTGTCTTTATACATAGCATCTCAGTTACCTTTGCCACAGTGTACTGCATGTCACATGACCTTAAAAGGTTAAATTCATTACGCTTTTGGATGATTTCATTAGAAATGTTCCCTCATTTTTCAGATGATGTCACAGTAAACTTTAAAGCCTATTCTATTTTTTTTTTAAACTAAACACCTTAATATTAAATCCTATTCCGACATATGGCATTTAGATGTTGAATTACATGCGCTGGCTCTACAGAAAAGCCACAAATATGTCTATATTTTATGCATGAAGCACTTTTGATTTTACCTTATCTCACCGAGCATGGGCTGCTCTGCAAGGCTTGTAGTTTTGGTCATATTTTGATTAATATTAAGCAACACAGACTTATATTTAGGGAGTTAGGGAGATTTAGGGACTTTTAAGGGGAAAGTTCTCCCATAAAAATGCATTCACCCACATATCATACCAAACCTGTATGAATTTCTCTCTTTTCACAGCAAAGAAAAATGTCTCAGTGATATTTGTGTTTTATAATGGGGTTCAATGTAGTTCTGGATCCCACTAACATTCATTACATGAACAAAAACAGCATAAACTTTTTCAAAAATAAACCTAGTGTTCCACAGAAGAAAGTTATACAGGTTTGGAAAGACTCAAAGATGGGTAAATGATTTTTGGGTGAACTATCCCTTTATATAAAAGCCGAGGAGGACGATTTTATACCATATCTTTGGTATCTAACCGACCCCTTAAGAATGTTATACTTAATCCGTTCAGCACACATGGAAGCACAAAATACAAGGGTTTGGACCATAAAACCAGTCAGATGACCTTGTCCTGACAACACCTCCATCAACATTATCCACACAAGCTGAAGAAAATAAATTGTAATGTCTTGCTTTTGTAAGACGTTTAAATTTTACAGCCATTTCATGTGATCGTCTTGATTTTAAAAACTAATTGTAAGCCTGCGTGTGCCACATTTAACACTGGACACCTTATAGACTGAAGGGAACCATGTAGGAAAACGACACCACAGTGACCATGCAAGAAAATATTGATAAACACTCAACAAACACCAGTACAATCATCACCACACATGCACATACACCCAAAACCACCCCTCTCTCTCTCTCTCTGCTCAATAAAAATATATATTTTTTAATGCTCTTAATATTTAATGTATCTGTGAACGAGAGCAGAAGTCTGGTGTATGCTAATGTTTGTCCTCTCATGGTCAGCAATGGAAAGTCGAATTAGTCACGGTACAGTGAAAAGCATTTCCTGCTTAAATTGCCACTGATATGAATACAACGGTCTGGATATGGCATACTGAGAGGACAAATTGATAAAAAAAAAAAAATCTTTAAAATGTTAGATTTGAATCTACTGACACATTGACTAGAACAAAACAAAATGCCATTTAAACTAAAACGAAACTGAGGGGGCGAACGGACTGTAGGACATATATACACGTGCGACTGAAACAGAACAAATCCAATCCAGTGTATTGTCTGGCTTCACATTTAAAATCAGCCTGAGAGAGAGTGAGAGAAACGGGCAACAATACACAGACGATTTGAACACCGACATCCGCTCATGAGCACAAACGACACAGGTGTCCCTCTCTCAGGAAGATGAATCTGCATGGATCTCTGAGCATTTCACAGCCTTGCATAGTATCTCTGATAGAGGGGAACTCTAATGGCAGACGGACAAATGCGATGAGCAAATGGAGGCTGTCGAGGTGGATGAGGCTATTTGAAGGCCGACTTCAGCTCTTTGAAAGCGGCTTGTCTTTGTTTCTTCTCCTCCGCCTGACGCTTTTTCTCTTCCTGCTCCTGACGAATTTCTGCCTCAAACCGGTTTGATTCATTAATGGCCTGCACCTGTCAGAAACAAATATGCGTTTTTAGGCAATTTTAAATTGAATTTCTTAATCAGAGGCATTCAGTGCAACCTATCCGGACGGGAAATTACAGCTGTCATAGACTAAGAGGGGTTTGAAAATGTGAATGGATGAATCCGCTGATGATTTATTTCACTTAGGGGTAGAAAAGTATTAAATGTTATGATTCTTTACTTTTGCCTCAAAGAATGATTTGGCTCCCTTCACTCCCTCAGTTGACACGTCAATCTCTGACAAACGTGCCAAGACATGAAGTCCGCTGTCCTCCGCCAGCTCTCCTGCTGCTGCTTTTCTGAAGATAAGAAGAAACTAAAGAGAAAAGGATTTGAGGTGATTAATGGGGGGGATAAAAAGTAATTTCCTGTAAAGTATGCAGTTCTTCATTACGTACTTTATTGCTGTGAAACCGAGTTAAATCTGCAAACGAGTTGCTTAATGTTTTGACATTCTGAAGCATTTACCTCTCTAAAGCTGAGTTTTCCATCCAAGTCCTCATCTACTTCTTTGATCATGTTTTTCAGGCCCAAGTGAGTCTGAGGTGCTCCGAGTTTCTCCATCATCAGCTTCAGCTCCATCAGATCGATGAAGTTATCTTTCTCTGAATCATACCTGCGCACACGCACAACAAGCAAACAAGGTATTAAAACAGGACTACTTCTCCTCACTGGTGATATTGATGCACTGTCTCCAGTAATCAACAGAGGGCAGTGCACATAAACTAGAAGCAATACCTTATAAAGGCTATTGGAACATCTTTATTTGACCAAATATTCATAATTTTTCAGCTTATTTCAATTTAATAATAACTTATACAAGGTTAAAAGTAAGTGTTTTTGTAAGTGTTTCACTGAACAAGGAGAACCCCCAACACATTGCTAGTTATCAAATTATTAAAAATACTTTTTTCTATTTATCTGGGAAAACGCTACATATAATTTTATTTGAATGAAAACTCCTATGAAGGGCAGATGTACTGCCAAAAGTGTATTTTTAATGTTTATTATTATCAACACAGTTAATACAACTATTTTTAAATCATTTTAATACTTATTGAGGAGCTCTTGCAAATTTGCTGAGAACCATTCATCTGTACACCAATACATCCCATCTTGTTTTCATTTGTGCACAATAAAATATAGTGTCTATCCTGACTTATGAACATTATGTTCTGAAACATAGAGGAATCCATTAAAGCACCGATAGCTTTCAAGATCAGAAATGTTCATTAACAGCCACCCATTTATTATACCCACTGCTGAGATCATCTTAATGTTCATCTCTCCTGCATTTTTAATAAACAGTTTATGAGCTGCTGGCAATTTATTGAGTTAACAGAAATCCAAGATACTTGTGTGTACATCCGAGAGCATTAAAATGCGTAAACTTTAAACATAAAAATCGACAGACTAAACATTAGCCTGATGTTATATAAATGTTAAAGCATTTCAGTCATTTCTCTTATATACAGAAAAGAAACGAGGACATTGATCTTACATCTCTCTCACAAACACGCACACACACACACAAACACGCTTCCTGAGGTTCAGCAGACGTAATCACTAATGGTTTGGAAAAAGTGACATTCACACGGCCAGACAGATTGTATCTGCCGCCTCTTCTTTTGCATTGATAATGAGGTGTTAAATTGATTCACAGGTGCATATTTTTTGGTGCAAAGGCCAGAGAGCTGTGTAGTTACTGTGCAGTAATGGGTCACTTCCTTTTTTTCTCAATCATTATGTATTAGACCACTTCCCCTACACGTTCCACATATACCCACCAAAAAAAAACAACACATATTGCCCAAGGATGAGGTTTTACGTTGCCATGGTAACTTTTTTTTTTTTTTTTTTTAGGAGGCCAATGTATTTTGAATGAGACTAGTTCAACTAGACTCTTATCACAATCTTCTTTCTTCCTTGGATTCTTACTTCCTTGTCACTGAAAGACATGTTCAATTTGACCGATAGTGCTCCAAGTAAGATTCAAAGGATCTCAAATGATATTAATACAATAAAATCAAATCAAATATTACAAGAAATTTTGAAATGAAATATGAGATAATAAAAGATACTGAATTAAAACAATGGTAAGAGAGACTTTATAGTGAAATAATTAAAATAAAATAATTGTTTTTAAAAAACAAGAGAAAAAAAACTAAATGAAAAAAAGATATTAAAGAAATAATGTAAAATAAAACCATGAAAACGGAAGATATGTTTAAAGTGAAATGCTTAATTTCAATTAATCTTAATACTAAATCTATATAAATATTCTGGTGATGAGTTTTTATCTCTCTCGTTAACTCGTTTTAGGCAATCCCATCATGCACCCTGCTCATGAATAAAGAGTGCGTCTCCATCTGCCTCAGAGACACGGCTACTGTATTCCTGTCTTCCGACACAAGACTCCCCGCTGATGCCAGGTCTCTCACACACACATAAAACTGCATCTCTTCTCATTAACCCTGTATCACTGACATCTTCTCATCACTAATTCAAAGGCCAAAAGAGTGTGTGCATGTTCAGGGCCACAAAATCTCTCAAATTAACTCCTTGTGTTGTGGCATGTGACATATCAGGCTAACCTTGATCACAGCGCTCTGAAAAATGCTGTTTAATGAAGGCTTGCCATTGTGGAGCATCTTGTTTCTCTGTGGATGCTGCTATCCTGGGTTTGGTTGAAGATTACAGTACAGCAGCGGTTTATCAAACTAATGTGATTTCAAGGCAAGCGAGATTGAGTTGTTATTTTTGAAAAGCAAAATCAGATCACTTGAGAAACGAGCAACCGGTGTCCACAGTGGTTTCAAATTAATAATTTACGTCTGCATATGGCTAGTCTGTTTAACAAAAGAAAGGTCAAGCAGGCTCAGTTCAATTAAAGGTCAGCTGTAATTTAAATCCAGCATGTTTAATTATGCAGTCAACTCCTGAAATCACATATGCTTACTTCTAAATGAGACCTCGTGCTTTAGAATGAACCAGATGACCAAAGATAACCGTTCTTTGCATTTTATTGTTACGAGTCGAGTGGAATCACTTGGTGTCATTTCCTCTCAATCATACTCAACAGACGCTTTTAGCCTGAACTCGGTTAATTATGACTTTTGGTCTCCTGGTTTATCAACCAATTCTATTATACATAGATATGCAATACAAGAAATATATTGCAAAACCTAACAACCAATAACAATTTTCAGGTGTGCGATATGTATAGTCTGTGATAATATCGCAACTTTTTTTTAACGATGTGTGATTTGACATTGAGTATTTTGCAAAAAAACATTCAAAACTCTTCTACAGAGTGCACACATACCTTACTTGATGTCTAGACTAGTGTGCATGCACATTTAGGGTGTTCTTTCACTGCATGATTCAGTCTGATGAAATGCTTTTAAATTAAATCACAAATTCAAGACATGGGGGCAGAAAATGTATATATTTATACCATGTTGCTGTTATTTAATCATAGTCACACAAAGAGTGCAGTTTTACTCCAAAAATGAACAATGATTACGCATGGTATACAGTTCAATGTACAAGAAGTTAATCAAAAGACACCATATTTCCTGTTTTTGCGCTATTTCAGCAACAAAAATAATCCAAAACACAACCACAGCATTATTTTGCAACTCTGAGCAACAAGCAGCATTTTGTTCCTGAATGAATCATTCATTTAAATGATTTTTTCCAAAAAAGATTTTTACAGTGACTTACTTCCACCTACTGGTGGTTTTAATTTCACAGAGTATCTTTTATTATCTAAATAATTTCAAATAGCAGTCTTAATTTTAAATAATAATAATAATTTTTAAAAAGTGTTAAAACTTATTGGAAAATATTAATTTTGTGACCACCACACAGAATATAAAAATTATCAAAAAAAAAAAAACTTAAGGTACCAGCACAATAACACACTCCACAAACTATCCTCTAATCTTTATCAAGGTATTATTTTTGGCCAATATTGCACACCCCTATTTTCTAGTTGACTTGGCTCCAGATACATTATTATCATCATTCAAAAAGAAGTCATTACATTTTTTAGGAGAAATTAATACTTTTATTCAGCAAGGATGCATTTAATTAATCCAAACACAAGAACAAGAGTAAAATCGAGATCAGGTGGTTAAAGTATTTTCAGTTTCTGACTGACTCCATTTACTCTAACAAGTAGTGCTTAAATACTTCAGATTATGAAAAGCTCCCAAGTGCTAAAAACCCAACCAGACAGAATGTAGTAACACTTCAGTTGGTTGCAAAAATCTTCAAGCTGTATTCTTACCAAACACAGCTGACAAAATAATGTTTTACCATCTATATGGAAAAGCAAAGCAACTGCCCAAAAAGCTGAAATAAAGAAATTTTCCCCTTTTCTTTCACTACGTGCACTTGAGGAAGACCAAATTTTTGCCCAAATAAGTCTTCAAACCGAACACTTCACACTACAGATGATTGAGGAAGCAAGTGCAATCAGCACTTCCTTATAATGACCAGGACAGATGGAGTGACAGACATGAGTTGGTACAGACTTCTTTCTGCCTTAGAAAAAAAGGTTTGACTCATCTGATTGGCTTTGCTGATAGCTGGATTTCATATGAGTGAATTCATTTGCTGTTGGTGGAATGAAATCAAGTTGGTTGAGTAATTATAAAAAACAAAAAGAAGGAACAAGGAAACTAATGTTTAGCTATATTTGTGAATTGTATGTTTAAAACATCTTCTTGTTATCCAGTTATCTACTTTCAAGTACTCTCGAAAACTTTACCAAGCAAGTCTGAACTTGAATAAAAAGTTTAGGAATCTTTCTTTTTCTTGCTCTTTAGACATGCAGGTGTTTAGACATGCAACATTTTTCTGAGCAGTCTCAGGGACTGCAGCTAATGTTAACAATGGAAACAGATGTTCTGAATCTGAATATGTTCTGCAAAAGTATAGGACATGTGACACACATGAAGGAAAACAAGACTCAGAAAGCAAGTGAGAGAGAATGTGGAACAGGAAATACTCAAATAGCCATGTGAGAGCCTCAATCTGCTACTTTGGCACACGACCTTGAGAAAGTGCTAGCTCCACTTCCAAATTCCTTCTTGAAGTTCATTTACAAATGATTTCTTCAAAACGAACACTTCAGCAGAGCCACCCAAGAGCAGAAATCTGACTTCAAGAAAATCCTTTCACAGAAGTTACTAGACACTTCAAACCTTCAGCAGTTCTTCAGTTGGACAATGCCATAGACTGTTAATATATAACAAGGCTATTGAATTAATGTAAATAGTAGAAAGTGCTAACTGCTTTCAAATAACCAAATATAAAAATATAAAACTGGTAGCTGTCACTAGATGACATCATAACGACAAATTCATGGATCCAAGTAAAGATAAAAATAGATGAGTGGAAATTAATCTAGCAACAAAATAGCTAAATTGGCAACACTGCACACAATATGGAGGAATAAATCCCACGTTCTAAAAAAGAACCAATCATCAAACCAATGAAGAACCAACTGACAAAGTTGGCCAGTCATTAGAAGCTCTGGTTCCCTTTGTTTAATACTGTTTGAGAATAGGAAACAACACTCCATATTAGCCAAATATATTATTTAAACGCAAGTTCTGGCAAGCAGTATTTAAGATTTCAGTGTTGAAATGTTCATGCTTTGGTCTAGCATGTTTGAAACAGCTGCTCAGAGGCGTTGTGACTGAATGACCAAGAGGCTGAATGACCAACTTTCCTTCAAAGGGACTTTTTCAAAGGGACAGAGAATGTCCTCTAAGCCCCAACCCCTTTGATTAACCCTACTCAACACTTCACAATTGATACTTCCACATGCAGAATGCTTTTTAGTATTGTGTTAAAAATGGCAATGGAGTTGTGGCAAATCTGGGTTAAACTAGAAAAGAGAAAATCCTTATTTCAAAATGATTACAGTAATAGGTATACATAAATTTTCCTTATTTTTCTACAACACATTCACTATAGTACAATAAACATCAATTAAATGGCAATGGCATTAATCTGTTTTTTTTTTTTAACAGTTTTGTCTGCACATAAACTAGGTTTCTCAGCAAAGAGGAAATTCTTCAGTAGTTGCAGAGATCTATTTTCACTTAACATGGTAAAGTATATATCTTGGCATCTTTAAATTCTTGTGCGTTTAATGACACTAAAACTTCAAAAACGTCTGGTAGAACTGAGGTTGAGACTGAAATGGGGCTGAACAATTTGGCAAACTGTCGATGCTGATGCCTAAAAATACCACCACTTAAATTCATGCAGACTGCTACCTAAACCAACCATTGCAGCTAAATAGATTGTGCATTGTGGACTTTGAAAGCAAGCGTTTCTGTGTCAGAATGTGAGGCATGTAACAGGATTTTGAGATTAAGCAATTGCCTCAATTTACTGAAATGCTGTCTGATTCCAGCCTAAATACACATGCCTGTCTGAACAGTCATTCTTTAATGCATGCCTATAGCTGCTGCTGATTTAATTATGAAAATGGCTGATTAAATTCGAGTGGAATGATGCCTCGGAGCGAAAAAGAGACAGCAGTATTGTTCAAGGTGGTCTGAAGGGCGGTAGTTACATGTCAGCATAGCATTTTCTCGTGATATATTTTTGTCCATGGGGTTCTGATAAGCTAGAAACTTCATACTTTACTCCGACGCATGAGGAGTGACCAACCAACTCTTTGTCCTCCTCCCTCCCTTTCCTATCTCTTCCTGCCAATCTCCTTAATCCCAGGTTGCCAAGCAACAGCTGACAGAAGTAGTCATGGGAAAACCCTCATAAACACGTGATCAGTTCCAAGCACATTCTTCACAACGGCCCGCATAACAGGCTTGATCAATCAGGACCAAACGCACCAAGACTGTGTGTTCGAGTATTTCACATTTACTAGACATCTGTGCAGCGTTTGTGTCTGATGACATAATTTAAGATCTATTTGATTTCATGAGAAAGGATAGGATGAGGGAACGTTCTGGAGAGAGAGACATAAAAAGCAAGCATAAACATAAGAATGAGAATGAAGGTCAATGAGATTCACAGATCATTGAAGAATGTACCCGTACTTTAAGCACTAACAGCCTACACAAAACAACAAATTTCTAAAAAACTGTAACCTAAGAAGGGGAAGCAAACAAGTAATTTTTGTCAAATGATCAGGTAGTTTATGTACTTACTAAAAGGCACTCAAAACCTTGCCAAGAGTTTCCCATTTTCATTATTTATACAATGAGATAATTGTATTACTCAAAAAACACAAAGATCAATGTCAGAGAATAAATGTCTTTCTAATGCACTTTTCATATTTCTTCAGTACATGACAATCTCATCCATATAAACCACTTTACCTCATGAATTAGCTGAGATCAATAGAATTCAAGGTATTTCGCACTTGTAATTCTAGAAGTAATGGTCAGTTTGTCAGTTTTTTTTCTGATCATTTTCAGCTTCTTTACTTGAACCTGATCCTGTAAAATGGAATTGTGAGATGATCCAGGCTCCTAAATCCATCTTGCAGTACATATGAAGATGACATGCTAAATTGCATAACTGTTTAGATCCACCCACGCAATAGATGACTATTAACAAAAAGATGAAGCATTCTCAAAGAGATGAATCACTGCAATGCACTACTGGCTAACATTCCTTACTAAAACTCAATCCACAGAAAATGGTAAACCAACCTAACATATTGCTTTCAAAATTAATTTTACATGCAAGAATTGCTACAGATCACTTGACAGCTCTTACAAAAACGCCACATTTAATGTATTTTGCTGATCAAGTGAGATGTTGTGTCCTTTTATACTGCAATGAACAATAATACATTCGACCAGGTGGAAATATATCTAAAGTCTAACTCTAATCTAATGCTAAAAATAACACTAAATAAAGATAAAAACTTGTTTTTATTTAAATAGTTTCATTTCATTTGCCCTAACTATTGTTTTAATTAAAGAATTTACAGTTCTGGAAAATGCTAATACACAAAATGTTAATATAAATAAAATATCAATGTAATATGTTTGCACATTTTAATTAACCACGCTGTATTAATAATTCATCATACAAGTTTGAATTTCCAGAAATATTTTGTAATTTAAAAAAAAAAAAAAAGAAATTCACAGATTAACACACACAGGCTTTTCACACTTCTAGGTCATTCTTAACCCCCGGGTAAAGGTGACTCTGGGTTATCATTGTGCAAGTTCTTACATTCTTATTTCCCTTTTTTTTATTTAATTATTCCAGTTAACACATTTACTGTTGTGTTAAACATTTTAACAACAGATACTGAAGTGAATATCCCAATGATTCTGTGGCTGAATATTTCTTGAGGTAAACACCGATGCTGTTTAAGCACAACTGTATGCGGTGCGTATAATGTAGCAATGAACTGCATTATCTGTCACTAGCCGATGATCGCAGGCAGCACTAACCTCGATCTGCTGGGATTATAGACCAGGTGACTAACCATTAGTCCTTAAGCAGAATCCTTCACGGATCAGCCAACGGCCACACAATCCCAGAGGGTTATTTATAGTGAGCCGACAGTACAAAGCATAAACATAAAATGTCACAAACAGAAAAGAACAGGGAGTGATGGCCTGGTGAGACAAAAACTAAGAGAGAAGAACTTCCTGAAGCAGTGCTGTGGTTACATATGGCCTTTCTGGAAACACAACAATCTAATAGACTTCCTACTGCATAAATGAGTCACTGAGCTTATGATGACTGTGTGAGAATGCCAAATAAGGGTGTGCGTCTCTATAAACCTCACACCTACACTTGAAAAAAAAGACGCCCCTTGTGCTTCAGGCATCCATTTAAACTCCATATCACTATTCAATTTAAAGCTACATGAAACCAGTAAACCAACAGAGAACCTAATTAAAAGTTTCAGAAAATCCAATTCAAGACTCTCATGCATGATTTGAGTGATTAATTCCAATCATTCTCAAATATATAGAAAGCGAGCAAGTGTAATATCTCATTTGCTGAGACAGCGTGTATTGATTGGCTTTCTTTTTTTCTCTTAACTTTGTCTTATCCTCTTAGGTCACTGTGTCAGTCAGATTTGGCAGAATGCAGAAGCTTTTGTGGATAAAATCCTCGGCTGTATTTACATCATATTAGAAGCACAACATCCTGTGAGCCAAACTGAGCTGCGCTAAGGGGCTCTTTAAACATGCAGGATATTCAGAAATGAGGAAGTGGGTGATTTAGAGAATAATCACATCATTCTGCTTTCTGCAGGGAGAAAGGCATAACCATTTAAGGACCTGGCAAATTTATATACACACTGTAGAGAGCAATGCTCATTACATTCTGCTATACATTATGCATTACCACAATTAATTTATGATGGCTGCCAATGAGAAACAAGCAATATTTTGCCTGACAACTCACTAAAACGCCCTGCTCCACAGTGGCCTGCAGGCTTACTTTTAAACATTCTTCAATGTGTCTGATGTTATCTTTTCTGAGAAATATGTCCCTGAGAAAAATACACAAGGATAAAGAAGGCAGGCAGGCAGAAAAAGAACGAGAGCAGAGTTACTTCTGCTTCTATCAGGTTCCGTCTCCGCAGGAAAGCTCCTCACAAGACTAAAGCCCCTTGCTCATATGTAGGCACAGCATGGGAGCTGTACAGATAATCACTCAGCCAATTAGGCCGCGCTGCCATTCATATTACTAGAGACCGTACCAGAGTATTATCGACGAATGGGGGGATAAGAGGAGTTGTTGTTTATCTGCTGGAAGGATCTTAGATAGCGGTCAGCCTGTCGCACGATGCCATGAATAAATAGGATGGACTGCTGTTTATCGGTCAATTTCAAGGATGCATCAATATTAAAATTCAATAATTTTATTGATATTAAAATTTAAAGACATTTTGTCTAAATATATTCAAAATAAGCTAAAATCAAGCTACAAATGAATTTCCACATTATAACGTAAAAGTATAGATATTTATTTTGAGATTTGCTATTTTACACTAGGAGCCGACATTTACACTATATAACCAATGTGGTACTTACAGACTGCGCATCTCTTGTAAACATTGTGATTTTAAATCAGATTTGAGTTTGAACTGTGCTTTAGGCAAACCATCAGGGAACCTAATTTTAAAAGTTTCAGAAACTCCAATTTTATGCACGGTTTGAGTGATCACTTCCTGTAAGTCCTAAATAAAAATGCACAAAATGGTACAGTCTTATTAAAGTTAGATATTTGTAATATTTACAAAGGCTAATACTTTTTAAAAAAATACTAATATTAGCCAATAACTAATGTGGTGCATCCATAGTACACATACATTTTAAATAGTTTCTTGGTGAGGTGCAAATACACAGCAAGTTCAAAAGATATGTTCCGACACAAATGAATTCCTCCTATGAATAATCCTCAATGCTAAATCTGCATGTGCTTACTTTAACTGCAGGCTAAAACAAGATTTTGTTAATCTATGAACAAATACAATAGTGCACTTAGCTAACTGTCAACAACACATGCATTTATATGAATTATCATCATTTACCACAAATATGTAAAACATCTGGGTTAGGGCTTTCTAATGTGGTAAAAATAGAAAATATTCAAATCACTATTTATAACAACCATACCATGAAACGTAAATGACTTTTTAAACAGTTTTGTATTGATCTTCCCTGAAAGAAAATGATAAGTTTGAATGGTGGTCTAAAGTTTTGAAGCCCCCTGAACAGTGGCCTGAGGGAAAGGCAAAGCCCGCATTCCTCTTATCAGCTGGACTCGAGCCAGACTGTAGCCGTTATGCAGTTTTCTTTCTCTCTTCCAGTGTTTTTCTGCCTCCCTCTGCACAAAAGCATTGAGACTGCAACACTTGCTGCAACTTAAGCTATTGAGTGTTTACTGGGTACTGAATGTGCCTACGTGAAGCAAAGCTGTATCAGCCAGAGTTTGGAAGGTCATAGTTCTTAGAAAATCAATCAACGAGTTCAACTTCAAACAGGCACATAAAGCGTACCTAACCTGCCTTCTCACCGCCCTGGTCTCATCTGTGTTTCCTTATCTATATTCAAGGCTCCAGGCACAAACAACCATTATAGAGCTGAAACGTAATAAATCAATTGCAGTGCAGAATTCTGCTGCTGAAAATCTGTAGAAGCAACTATGTTGACATACAAAATCCTTATCTTATAAACTCTTAACTGGAAATACACCATGAAAACCACTAGCTAATGTTTAACTTATGAAGTAACCTCAGAGGCTTTGTCTACTCCATGACAAAAGGAGCTATGCACACTTCACACTCACTCAAAGATGAAACCACCTCACCTTTGCACGGGCAACACCATCAAAGAGACTAAACGAAACTAGTGCTATTTCTCACCTTGGGTGAGGTCTTGTGACTCCAGACACTTACAATGAACTGCACAAGCAACTCATTTATAGATGTAATAGAGAAAGTGATACTCTGAAACTATAGTCTAAACACAACAATTTAAAAGAAGGAAAAATTCAAGCAAGCCATTATCTACTTTTGTCACGCCCATGTGGTTATCTAAAGGTAATAAATCTATTGTGACAGACTGGTATCATATCCATTTTGAAACCAAACATGATTAAAGGGTTGAACAGATCTAGGGCACAGATCTAATTGTTCTCTAGTGCTGATGAACAACAATCAATTATTTAAAAAAATTAAGATTTGATCATTCATTTACTTGTATTGTTTCAAAGCAGTATGACTTACTTTTGTTCTATGAAACATTAAAAACCCTCAGTGGGGTCTAATGTTTGTTTTGGACTATGTTGAATCTAATTTTATGAACACACAAAAAATAAGATATTTTCTACCTTGCTTAAATATCTTCCTTTGTGTTCCACAGAAGATATAAAGTCATTAAAGCTATACAGAAATAATAATAAAAAAAAATGGCAAAAAACTAAAAAAGAAAAGTTTAAATAGCTCACAACTGTACATAGTAAACAGGGTTAATTCAAGATTATTTAGTAATTTTCTATTCATTTCAATGCCAAAAAAATTACCTTAAATTACCCTTAATAATACTAAAATGACAAGAATATGTAAAAAATAATTCTCATAATTTGTGACACTCCAAAAAAGTGCACAGGCCAACTCATCTAGATGCAATGGGCTTCTCAGACAGATTTGGGCGGCCTGTTTTGGCTAATTCAAAACAATGGTAGCTTTGTTTGATAGCAGAAATGGGGAGAGGAACCCATCACTTCCTCAGAGCGCTAGTTTCTCAACCAGCCCTCTTTCCCACATGGTTCAGGCCTGTGTGAAACCGACCCTGCAGTCACTGCCGCGGACCGACCGCTCCACCACAGAGAGCACAGGGGACACATTCCTGCAGCGGCTCTCACGAAGACGCGGCTCCCCGTACCTCCCATTCCCGGAGAAGTTTTTTTGTTTCCGTCAGTGAAATCAGCCCAACACAAAGGCCCTGCGTTCACAAAAGCTCTGAAAGCGGTTTTGGACGCCGAACGTGGAGAAAATGCCTAAACTGCCTTTCATTCATCAACTGTAAAGGAAGAGGGCAGCCTCACCAAGAAACTGGCAAAGGTGGCCACAGAACTGTGTGACACTGGGCAGTCTAGACTACTCTGCATGCCTCTCGATCAGAGACACAATGAAACCCGAACATGACCTAAGGGACTTTCTCAACCCAGAGTTCAAAGTCCTACATATGTGAATGCATGTGGAATAAATAATACAGACTTGGGTGGGGCTGAGCTTATGACCCTTTCTAAGATGTGTGAAAGAGTTTCAGCCAAACCACGAAGCACAATGAAGAAAAGACAACTTGTTCCTGTTTAAACATTCGGTTCGGAGAATTAACTTGTATAGTAGTATTGTTAAACTCAACCAGAAAAACAATCTCAGCATATTTATTTCAGGGCAGGGTCAAGAGATACATTGATATATAGATAGATAGATGATTATGTTAGAGGGCATGTTGCATGTCTCTGGAGGTTGAGATGACACGCACATGTCTCGCATCTGCTGCAGCAGAGGATGACAGCTGGCACGAGCTACTTACTGTTTGAACATCTTCTCCATGTCTTTGATCTGCTTCCTCGAGAACTCCTTGAACTCGGTGTAGGGGTTGAACACCTTCATGCTGGGCTGCTGGTGTTCTCCGACGCCCTCGTTCAGCTCGCCGCGCCGCTGCAGCTTGGCTCCCAGCTCTGAACCCGCGCTGGCGGTGGCCGCTTTCTCGTGCGCTCCGTTCTCGTGAGCCTCGTCCAGGGCCACCGGGTCGTGCTCGCCCTCCTCGATCTGCAGCCTGCGGCTCAGCTTCGATGACAGCTCGTCCGTTGCCATTTCGCCTCGTTCTGATACCTGCCTACTATCTACGGGGAAAATACAGTGGAGAAACACGCAGAACGCTGCAAAGAGCGCAGTCCATATAAAGGTTCAGTGCGCCGAGTCCAGATTCTGTTTAGTGTTCGGTTCAATGCGGTTTCAAATGCACATCATCCGACTTCTGGCGGTGTGAAGGATACGCGACCGTAAACCCAGTGATTCAAACGGACAGCGCTCGTGCGTGTGACGACGCCTCCGTGATCGCTGACGGTGAAATAAGCTCGTGCGCGTGCAGCGAGACGGACACGAAACCGCTTCACGACGCCACGCCTTTTAAAGAGACGCGCCGGACACAAAAGATCGCTTATGATACAAAAACCCTGGCTCTGATACCTTTTGTTATTGCACAACAATAATTTCACCGCAGAAGTGTATTGTTTATAGTTTCTGATTTATATTTATGACCGAAGTCATAAGTGAACTTTGTTACCTGTTCAAAAGATTAGGCTATCAAACAATTACTAGGACAGATGACAAATAATTACAATTGAGCGGCATGCTTGCATATTTATGTAATACTGGCAAATAAACTGAAACAAGTTATTATTCTATTTTGTGACTAAATGGTGGCAACTAATGAAGTAGCCTGTCTAATATGAATTATACAGATTAGTCTATTAAAATGATATAAATCTAGGCTACCTCTCTTGTTCTCAGTAGACCCGCACATTAGTTATGACTGCATAAAGCTCAGTAGATTTCCACTGATTTTCCACAAAACACTTGCCAATCATTAAGTCGTAGTCATTCATCACCTCTTGCATGAATATTTTATCTATTCATCTGTTTTTTCTTTAAAATGTAAAAACCCCTAGCAGATTCTGTTTGCGTGATGTGAGAAACACATTCATGTATTAAAGATAAACATTTTTTGTTTACAAAAGTGTGAAATTGTGTTTATGTGGGTATACAGGCCTGTGTGCTGCGAGTAATATGTGAAATATCAGCATGAGATCTGAAGCCATCAGCTGAGTGACTAAAGGCTGATTCATGAAACAGGAAGCCACACACATACACACACACACACGCACACACACACACACACACACACACACAGAGAATTACACACTCTGTCTCTATCTGAGACATCCCCTCTAGTTAGAGGAGGGGCTGCACTCACTACCTGCGTTCTCTCCTTATATGGACAAAGAAAGAAATGTAGGATTTCACCGCTGAGAGAAGGAGTGTTTAGTTCATCACACCTCTCTGAGGAGCTAATGTGATCTGGCATGCCGTGATACCAGCACACGCTGAAAATCTTTCCTTTGTGTTATATGCACGGCATAAAAAACAGTCTACATTAAAAGGGCCAGTAGGCTGCCCATGGTTCCAGATGGCTGCTTTATAAACACTTTTTTTTCCCAGAGAAGATTCAGATACAATTATGAGAGCCATAATTCACTAGGGACTCCTCTTACTACTCTCTGTGATGGCCTTTTGCCTGGAGGAAATGTGAACTGTAATCATTCTTGCTTTCTGTACTTTTGTGGGATATATCTGGGTCAGACAAAATAAGCAAGCTGAAGAGAGTAACACAAACACACACAAAGGAACCTCCCCATGTCTCTTTCCATCATTCGTCTAATTTCATCACCCGTTGTGTTTTAAGTATCTCATTTTCTTTCCTTCTCAGACTAATGTGTACAAAATAATAAAAATGTAATGAAAGAAGATGAAAAACAAAAGATGATTAATAGATGCATGAAGTCACTTGTCAGCTACGCAAATCCCAAATCCTTTTGTGCCTAAAATCCAAAAAGGTCATGGTAGCGTAAACTCATTAGAAAGTGACGTCATTTTTTTACTATGACCTAGAAAAACAAGATTTCACAGTATATCTATAAGCTACTGAGGAGTGTGTGTGAGTGTTAGACAGATTGTACAGAGCTAGCAGCAAATGAGCATCGCGCTAGTCTGTGCGAGCTGTTTGAATCTGGTCCTTGGACAGTCGCCCAAACACATAACAGGCCATTTTCTTTGTGAGAACAGAAACAGGAAACCATGCAGATAAATAGGGTGACTTTGAATAAAAAGGGAAATAAAGGCAATCGTCCAACACAAATGTGTATTGTTATAAAGTACATTATAATAATACATTTAAGTAGAGCAGATTATGGCCAAAATATCTTGATTACATGAATGTAACATTAAAACGGACTAAATCAGCTCGTGAAATCTGTCTATGACTTCTGCACAATCGCTGTACCCAAACTTGATTCAGTGTGCACTTGTGGTGATGTGGTCAGAGTGAAGCAGCGTTTGTGTCCGCGAGCTTCACTGAGCTGGGTGCTCTCCAGCGTTTGAGACAGACTGTCCAACTCAAGCCAGTTTTACAGTTCTGTTGCTCTTTCTATTCAGACTCCTTCTTCAAAGCCTCCAGCTCACGCTCTCTCCTTCATCGTCTCCTGCCAGGTCTTTGTTTGCCCCACCGAGGCCATTATAAGCACACACAGACGCACCCACTTAGAAGGCAATAGGAAATTCGGATTTGGAGTCTAAAATAAAACAACTTCAAGGGAACATGAACGGTGGTTTAGGCACCATTTACAGCAGTGGGTTAATGAGTTTTAAAACACATTAAAACGAATTAGCTGGTGCAGCTGGGGTTGTAAAATCTATTAATGACACAGTGTGATGTTTGGCTATAAAACTTCTGGCAGTCAAGTCTGTGGTGGATGGCATTAGTTCAGGCCTGGAGTCAAACGCATACATGCACATACAAACAAAGAGGATAATGGCAGTACTAGTCCCAAAGGAGGATACACTGACAGATCTCTGAGTACAGTACAATGAGGATCAGCTGTTTTATGAATTATTAATGAACACAAGCCCAGTCCAATTGATTCAAGCTGCTGGCAGTAAAGTGAGAAAATGAGCAGCTTTCTGATGAAACTCACTTCGCTCGTTCAGAAACAATAGTCAAGACTCGACAGATCTGGTCTGACAGCTGTCTGTGTGAGTTTCAAAACACCATGTGGGCTAACTACAGCACACAAAAAGCCTAAAGTTAATCCCCCTTTATTGTCAAAACGTTTATTTAAAAATTCTGCGCATTCAAGAAATTTATTACACGACTGGAAAAATGCTTTTCTGATCAATCACGCTAATCATTAACCACTGTATATCAATACTCTATATAAATCTATACTTTCATGTTGTTGTTTGGTACCATCAACTGTAATAGTAAAAATAGTCAAGCAGGTCTTAGTGAGTTGATTAACAGCTCAAATTTAATAAAATCATATAAATACAAAACTTTTATTCATTAATTACAAACAAAAACATAAATATAAATAAAACACACTTTAATATCTATCTGATATGCTGCATGTCATTTGACCATTAACTGAGGTAACTGAAAAATGAGAAGTGTGAATATTCAAATGTGTCATGAATTATTGCAACCTTAATCTAAAATATGAAGAGGTACTTTGAGTTATATGTCCAGAGGGTTATCTGAGGTTTGGGAATGCCTTGCTCTGCATTTGTGTTCCCTGCAGATCAAACAAGAGACCAGCTGAGCTACAGGAATGGCAAGTTCAGCTCTTTTGTTTGTTGGAACAGGACACTGAAATATAAGAATACTTGAATGACCTGAATTACTAGACACAACCGTCTTCTTCCACATCTGGAACCAATACCTCACAAAAACTGAATGACACTGCATTGGTACTGTCAAGGACAGATGCTGGGTGGACCACAACTGTGTCTATTCAGTGTGAAGACAGATAGAAAGAGACGGCAGTCAAAAAACATCTGCTTAGCCAAATTCAAGGGAAGGTGAGATCACTGTATATCTGAATGTAGTTATGAACTTCTTTGGATTTGGCTCAGAGAGCTTTGTGTTGTCCCACCCAGGAGTCACGAAAGAACAGTCAACCATGAATTCACGGAAAAGTAAAGGGTATGAGAAAATCTTAACCCTGGAATGAAACGTACTGACACATAATTAGGCAAAACTGATTAGGTCTCATGATGTGCATTGATAAACATGTAGTTTATCCAAGTTAATTTATTGACATGCTAGAAGACTGTTATGTTGTCAATCATTTTGAAATGGATTATGTGTATTGATCCTTTCAAGAGAGGCCTTGCTAAGCTAATTTACAGAATGACATAAACTCAGATGAATGGACACACAGAAAGACAGCAACACTACAATGTAAACAAGTTAAACAGGGCAACGCCTAAGCAGAAAAACGGGACAATGCAGTATAATTTTATCCATGCACTCAGTATTTTTGCCCAATAAAACTGATATATATGCAATCATTATATATATATATATATATATATATATATATATATATATATATATATATATGTGTGTGTGTGTGTGTGTGTGTGTGTATATTCACACAAAATGTATTAGTGGTGTAAAACTGAGCCTTATAGATAAAATGTAGTTGGATTTTGAACAGTTTCCAGAACTCATCAACACAAAAGAAATGGCCTGAAAACCCTCTCAGTTGGTTTTAAAAGCCTCTATTTTACATATCGACTCTCACATGCCTCCAAGCGAAGGTTCAGTGAGTGTTAGGTTGAGCACAATGCACTGCTGTAAAGCGCTAGTGTGATTGTATCTATTGAATTGGATCTCTCTCAGTCAAGGCCTGAGGAGAGAGCTAATTGAACAATAGAGTTAACAGATGCTAGTGAAGAAGGTAGTTTAGCCTGGCTACATGAATAGTTATTTTCTTTATAACACATTTCCTACATCTAGCTGTAATTTGAGTCAGAATTTGGATAGTTTTTCTGTAATTTTTGATAAACACATCTGTTAGAGGTTTGATCTAAAGGTAAAGTCTATCTTTTTGTGCTTGTTTTCAATACGGGGTGCCTCAAGGCTGTTTCACTGAGCCATTTCCTGATCTCTTTTTTAAGACTCTGGTTTTGAGGGTGTAGTGACCCATATAGGTAGAACTTGCTCATTACACCATACTCAACCTGCAACCTCACCAACCACTGCAATTTTACTGACATTTCTGTTTAGATTAAGTACTTTTGATGAATCCATGTGTAATGGTGCACCGTTTAGCTGAGAACAAACATATAACAAAATATGCTATTACACTGTTAGCTTGTGTTAGTATGTTGTTACACTGACATTGATAATACTGGCTGTGTGTAATTTTATCAGTGTTTTGGCAATGTAAACCCACCCGATTTCAGTTGTAATACTCCCCTTCAGCCAGCAGATGACAATGTTTGTTCATTAGACTGAGCTTGCTAATCTCACTGCAAACCATGTACAAAACTGAAAGTTGGGGACAGATGGGGAGGTGGAACTTATTTTAACTTGTTTTTCGAAATCGGTATCTTATTGGACTTTACTCCACATCGTTTATTTATCTTTATTCACCAAATAATGATTCACATGCCATATTTTGTTGCTTTTGAGTCAAACAAATGGAGGCGGTTGACACAGAATACATTATGCATTTAATGCATGTTAGAAAACAACCAAAAAAGCGTGGTGAACCGACAACCCTTGATTTAAGGAAATATGCTTTCTCGATTTGGTTCAGTAAACATTGGTGAAATCTTCAGGAAGTTCTCATTTTTTTGTCCTTGTTTGGGTATCTAAGCTACATCATCCTCACTTTTTTTACATTTCATGCATTGTTTCTTTTTTTTTTGAGTATCTCTCACAGGAGGTCATTTTGCATTTTATCAGTCAGTTGTCTCACTGGAATTTCACTCTGAACGTTGCCCTCCAGAATACGTGCAGTTCTCTGGGGACTTGCATGCTGAAGATGTGGCTCTGCTTCTGCATAGACATGACATGCTCCATAACTCTCTGCCTGTCCACTGGAAAAGGGGGTGGAGGTGCTGGCATCCTTATTATTGCAGCACTGCTGAAAGTTCTGCACCTGCCGGTCCTTTACTCCTGATGTGGGACTGGCCTTACTATGACTCAAACAAATCCTGTGGCGGATGGTTTGAGTATCCTTACTCAGTGACTTGCGAAAGTTGGGTTTGAAGAGAAGATAAACCATAGGGTTGTAGATGGTGGAAGATTTGGCCAGGATGGCTGCCAGCGCAAAGGCTGTGGGTGGGACCTGCTCATTGGCGCTGAACGCAGCCCACATGGCAACAATGGCATACGGGCTCCAAGCCGTAAGGAAGCCAATGCACACAGCCACTGAGAGCTAAAAAGAAAACACGCCACATGCACTTTATATTCGATTATATTTCGACCCTTTGTAACACATCTTTTCACACATATACACAGTATTTTAGGAAGAATGCATTAAATTGATCAAAAGTGACACTGCTAAAAATGTTCTTGTATTTTTTATAGTAAAAATATCTTAATGTTCTTTAAACAAGATACGTTTACTTGAAGCAAAATGACTTAAGATATTAAGTCTTGTTTTATGAAAAATTACTGGGATGAACTGAGTTTACACTTAAAAAATAAAAATAATAATTCAAACGAGAATACAAAATTGTTCTTCTTATCCCCCTTTTTTTTCTTGTTTTAATTTTCCAAAAAAAAAAATATTAGTTAGACTTCTCCTTTTCAAGTAAATGTACCCCTATTTTTAAGATATTAGAAAACCAGATAAAAATACAAAGTAAATTCTCTTTTTTGCTGTGAATAATTTAATGTCAACATTATGTATAATATTACAATTATTATGTTTCTCTTAACATTCTCTGAAAAACCTGATCTGAAAATATTCTCCCAAAGCTTTAAAACGGCAGTAACATAATATGCAACAGGCTTCCTTTATTTTCAGCATTACTGCTTATATGTGACCTTGGACCACAAAAAATATATAAATAAATTGTTAGGGTCAGTTTTTTTAAACTGAGATTCATACATAATCTCAAAGCTGAATAAATAAATGAAAAAAAAAACATTCCACTGATGTATGGTTTGTTAGGATAGGACACTATTTGGCAGAGAATAGAACAACTATTTGAAAATATGGAATCTGATGGTGATTGTTGGCTATTGCTACAAATATGACTGGATTTGTGTTCCAGGGTCACATATAATGTTAATGACCCAGATCACCAAATGTTTGTGAATGTGTTTAATGTACACATGTTTAGAGGGGACATTTGTGTGCCTCAGTAATTAATATTCAGTAGCTTCATACTCAACAGTGCAGTTACACAAGGGTACAGTACACCAGGACGTCATGACACAGTTTTGAAAAATAAGGCTGGGACAGCCAAAGGTACAGCCAGCCCTTGTCCAGAGGACAGAGGATGGGTAATCAGCATTACGTTTTGAGGGAAATTAAGTACATACTCAGCAATAGCGTCACGTCCATGCTGTCTGCGCCACAGGGCAATAAAATGCGGTAGGCTATATTTACACAGTGTGATTGTGTGGACGCCACATGTGTTTTTGTACACTTTTATGTCCCAGGGGTTGATTTGCATTAAAACGAACAACTTTTTTGTAATATAAAGGTCACTGTAAACACAAAAAACAACTATGAACCCATAAAGCGTACTTACCTTGACAATAAGAGTATGTGCGTTGGTCACTTTGGTTTGTGGTGAGATGTGCTGTTGAACGGCTTGGCGAGACCCCCTCACTGTGAGCAGGATGAAGGTGTAAGAGAGGATGATGATGGTACAGGGAACAACATAACAAAAGATAAAGAGACTGATGATGTAAGACATGGCAAGGGCATCATGGGATGGAGCGTACCTTCGAACACAGAATGTGGAGAAAGCATGATTGCAGAATATGTTTGCCTACATTTCACATATTGGTGCTAAAATGTTTGTGGTCATACCAGTTTATGCAACAGGCGGTTCCGTACGGTTCTGGTCCAAAACCTCCCCAGTGGGCCAAAGGTCCCACAGCAAAGACCAACGAGTAACACCAAACCCCAACCACCATCGCGCAAGCATGGCTGGATGAGAATTTGTTACCTGTGGAAACGAGGACTGCATGAATACATTTCTTTACGAAAAAATGATGTGACTGGTCGAGGTTACTAATTGGTCTGCCTGTATGATTCTCCTGACACAGGTCTGAACAGTTGGAATTATTTTAATTTCATATCCCACTGAGACAGAAGGAAAAAATGACCTGGCGTTTCAAGCTCCAGCAACCCCATAAATGTGTGCTCATTATCTGCGCTTCTTCTTTCTTTCGTTCATTTTTCATTACTCTGTCTCTCCTATTTTATCTAATTTACTCTACAAGTTCTGTTTTGTTCTATGTGTCCTCTCTCATATTTTTCATCTTTCTTTATTTTTGTGTCTCTTTCCATTTGTTTTAAACTCTGATTCTTGCATATTTAAGCCAAAGGGCTTTTTGTTTCACAGTGAACTGAATGTGACAGTTTTCAGAATCTTTAGACAGAATACGGCACTAGCAGTCCAAAACACTCTGACCTGAGTCCACTGTATGAGATGAGTCTTGAGACCAAAAAAATTCACATTCATTGTTAATATTTGAATCTAGAAGAAACTTAGAAATGCATATTTACCATGACAAGGCCTATTAATAGAAATTAGGTGCAGAAACCAAAATGAACAATCACCAAGGTAAAAATGGTCTTTGGCAAGTAAATAGAGTTATTTAGAAGTGGATATGTAATTTTAGTTGCAATTTTGTTTAAAGTGAAGTCTAATTTAAGACATAAAATTAAAGAAAAAGATATTTGTTTTTACTGACTTTTACCTCAGTGTTTCTCACGTAAATGAACAAAACAAAATATAATCTAAAAATATAAAATAAAAATATAAAATAACAAGATCACAGTGTTTATTCATGTTGTTTGGCAGGTGGACTTCATTAAGAGACAGAGACTCGTCGTTATGCATAATGATAGCAAACAGTAACAGTTTATAAACAGTTTATAAAATAATAGCTTGTTTAAAGGGTGACTTAAGAACATCATACCATAATTTGGTAAGCAGACTTTGAGACAGCATACTGACGACAAAGCAGTCAGGTTTGTTAAGCTGCATAAGCCAAACAAAACCCCACACACAGCATAGCAGAGACACACTACCTCCCCAAACAACCACCTACAGAGAAAAAAGAGAGATCATCTTACTGTTTTTGCTGAACTCTGAAACACCCCTTTTCTTTATTTTTACTTTAGAACCTTGAGACTTTACTGAAAAATACATCAAACAGCATCAGGGATGTGTATGGAGATTGAGAGAGTGGTGAAGCTATAGCTAGGCTATTAGTTATCTACATTAACACTAATTAAGGTGACAAAATCTTTTTGTATAAATCTATCTATCTATCTATCTATATATATATAATAACCCTAGACCACACTAAATTGCATTTTATTGCTTTTTTTGGTCTATTACTGTAGAGTGACGAACAGTTTGAAGCGAGATCTCACCTGTGTGCTAGAGCAGATGGGATGGCCAGAGGAAACAGAGACAGGGTCATCCCTAGATCACTCACAGACAAATTCACGACGAAAAACTCTGCGGGCTTCAGAGATGACCTCTTACGGTAGGCTACAAACAACAGCATGCCATTTCCCAGGAGCGACAAGACACCTGGATGAGAAAAAGAGATCTATCCACTCCCACCTATTCATCTTTTCATCAAAGTATCTACTGAATTTGTAAAGCTGTATTAAAATGTGCCCTTGACAGTGTGACATCTCCATCCCAGAGCTGGGAAACCTGTCACATGAAGACATCATTTGATCCTAGAGCTTGGGAATGCTAAGCAAACCCTGCTAGGTATGGTGTCTCAAGTAGTCTAGAATAATAATTATCCTTATTTCTTTTAACAGACTGAAGTTAGATCACCCCATGAGCTTCCGTAATCCATGCAATTTGTCCACCGCATCCGAGACATAATTAAAGTTCTCACTTCTAAAGAAACAATAATAGTGAGCAGACCAGAACAATCACACACATCCATACCAAGTGGTCTCAAGGTAAAAAGAAGCAAAAATTACACCTCAAAATGGTGGCCAAGTATTTATCACTTACATGTAAAATCATGACTAAAGTAATTATATCTGTGTGCCATACATTTTAGAATATAAATTTGATCATCCTCAGGACAATTTGACCACAGAAGGAGGTTAATAGTAGATGAACCATTTCAAGTATTCATAAAGAATAAAGGTATTCAAAATCATTGGGGTGTCGAGTGTTGTCCTGCTCTGAATAAAGCACATTTGAAGATGCAAAAGACAGCAGAATGTTACGGCGGTTGTGGACTCACAAAACACTGAATAAAGCGATCCCATGAGGATGTCATGCTGTCTGGAGATTGTGGATACAAACAGGGCGGTTTTTGACACATTGCCCATCTGTGGGGAAGAAACAGAACTTGTCAGATACAGTCTCAAACAGAACTTCACATGCATCTCTTGACTGTTCTCTGATGCACTGGCTTTAGATTGTGAACTTGTATGACTTTTTGCTTGCTTGCAACACAAAAGTCCTTCAAAACTGTTTTCAGCGTTTTACTCAAACTTTAAAATGGTCTGAGTTACAAACTTCTTAAAGTGTTTGGATCTAAAGGTTTCTCTGAGATGTCTCGCATTCTAATTCATGTTTTTCCTGGAAAAGTTGAAAAGTGACACCTGAATCTGATGAGGTGCTTTCCTCCTCTCACTTAGTCTCGTCTTGACGTACTTCTCCCTAATTCTGACAGATCTGTGAACACTTCAATCCATTAACATTTGGCTAAATTTAGACCTTTCAGTGTAGCAGGCAAATTTCCAGTATTAATCAGTGAGTTATTTGGTTCTGGTTGAACAGTTTGACCAGTCAGCTGTGTGTTCATTCATACTGTGCTTGGTCAGTGAGACAGACCCGGCTGGTAATTAAACCTGTTGATTTGGGCTTTATGAACAATTGTGGGTTTTTTTCTTTTAGCAGGTGTATTTTATACAACTATGTGTGACACGTGATAATTATATTGTTTTGTAAAACTACTTTATACTATTACAAAACTAAGTTATTGTTTGGTTGTGGCTAATATAATTATAATATAGTAGCTGTTATTTTTATTGTTTGTAAAAAAGAAAAAAAAAGAAGTACATAAAAAAAATCAGTGTTCAGTGTTTCAGTAAGATGCCAATGAAAAACCTTTTAAGAGAGAGAAGAACATGTTTTAAATAAAACCTAAAATGACAATAGTGTTCCTCATTTTCTCCATAATCAGTTTTCAATTTGTTTCTCTGGTGCAAAGCTCCAGACAACAGGCCACTTCGGTTTGGGTTCATTTATCCCCACACTAAAAGCCCAGCTGGATTTTGCTTTCAACCGTTTTTGTCTCAACATTTTCACCTTATACATTTTCTTTCTCGCTGGCCAGGGTCCTTGATGTATTAAAGCAGACAGCTCATTTTGAATTGACTCTGCCAACTGCTTTTAAACCCTAAACACATAGATTCCAATTCTGTAAAAATGCATATCCCCTTCTGCCATGTCATTTATTAACTCAAAGTCAGATGCCTACAATGGCCCCAACCTCTCCTCACTTAACCTCTCCTGACAATTTCTATCTTTTTTTGAATTGAAAAGAGCAAGAGAGATTTTTTTTTTTTAGATGATGAACCTGAATACCCACTTCTCTTAATAAGAACAACAGTATAATGAAATATGTGAATAATGAATATATGAAAAAGATATATATGAATATATATATGAAAAATGAAATATGTAGCTTGTGTTATTGATCAATTTCTTTTCCCCTACGTGTATCATTATTAATGCTTCCTCTTATCCTTACGCTTTCAAAGCTTTTAGTTTTGCAACACTGACCTCTACCACACAAATGTGATGATGAGGTTTTTTCGAAAAAAAGACAAAGCACACTTCTGCATTCTCAGGGAAAAAAGTACTTGTATTTGCACTTGTATTTGTGTAAGTAAAAGTATTTTTCCCTGAAGGATGCACATATCAAAATGGTACAATCCTTTTGTAAAGGTACCGTCAGTCTGACAGCATTTATACCTTTTTTTCTGAGAGAATATATAAGCCATAATGATGTGCCACTGGAATACACATTTACTCTTGTTAGTCTAAATTCACATTACATTAATACATTTATGTAGCAATGTGATCAACAAGTTAGGAGAAATTATCATAAAGGAGCCGATAATATGTGCTGCAATAGATTGGAATACTATAAATCAAATATTTTTTTTTATTTTATGTATTATTTTAGAAACAGTATTTTAAATTAGTTTATAATATAATTAGGCATAATTGTTATTAAGGTTATTTTTTATTTATAAAAAATATTCATATGAAAGATATTACATTTTTTATGATATGACCATATGTAATCATATATATTAAATGTATTTATAACATGATGTTTCAGCAAGGTACCAACATGCCAGCTTATGTTGTAGACTGATTTGCAGCCTCCTTATGGACTATTTATGACATATATGACTATGTGAAAGAATAATTAAAATCAAATAAAAAATGAGTTTCCAATATCAAAACATCAGCATTAAAACAAAACAAAACAAAAAAACAGTTTAATTGACAGAATAACTCAAATTAAGCCTCACTGTAATGTACAGAAAAGGCATAATAAATATATATAATAATAATTTTTTTCTCTCAACAAATCAGCAAATAAAATGGATTCAAAAACGCATTTATCACAAAACCATCAAATATTCCTTTTAAAAAGCTCATACGTAAGAGTCACCCCTTAATACTTGCCACAGAATAACAGTGAGCCCAGCACCGTAAGGCAATATTTCCACTCAATCACTTACCTTCCAGGGGAGAGTGTGGTCTTGACTACCCACATGGAGTCCAGGTAGAATCCAAAGTATGGGAAAACTCACACACACAAACAGAATGAATGACAGATCATGACAGATAGACACTGAAAAACATAAAAAATAATATCCTCAAATTGAGCCTGTGCTCTGGCAGTCAGTGCAGGAGGATGAGCAGGCGGATGGCGGTCAGTCCACTTTGACAGTAAGCAACTCTACAACTGATTCTTCATGTGAAGGACTGACATAATCCAAACAGACTCAGAGTCAGAAAGCCACAGTACTGACGTCGGATGCTGCTTAGAAAGCACACACTCTCTGCTACTGGTCCTCTCGCTTTTTCTCTCCATCCCTCTCCTTCTCTCTCTCTCTCGCTCTGCTCTTCTTGTGTATTTTCCCTGTCTCCTTGTTTTTGACCCTCCTCCCCACTCCCATTTTATGGCTAGACACTTTCTCTCTTTGTCTCTATCTGTCTGATTTTTTTGATACTTCACTGAAATACACCAATTTTCCTCACATTTCCTCACAGACACATTTTCCTCTCGTTTTTTCCTCCTTCTCATGCTATTAACGGTTGGTATGTATGATAATGTCTTTTGATCCAGTCATTCACCAACTGCACTTCTGTTTCTTATTTTTTGTTTTTTGTTTTTTTTGGGGTTTTTTTACTATTTTTTTGTGAAGTGAAGTGAAAGAGAGAAGGGGAGGGATTGGGAAAGGTCCTCAAACAAGGATTCGAACTCGGGACACAAGTCGAGCTGCCCACAAGGCTATCGGTGCCAACCTTTCTCTTGTTTTTAAAGAATAACATCTGCAATGACATTTTCTTCAGGCCACGGGCGAATATGTCATAACTTTCCAGAAATCTTCCGCATCAACCTCCTCCTAAACAACAAGAAAACAAAGAAAGTGTAAAGTTAAATTTTGTCACTTCTCTTTTGAGTTCCTTGAATTATGTTTGACAAATCGTATACATTTTCGGACAGTTGTGAAAACCAAAAAAACGCTCAAAAAGTGGATACGCTCTAAATACAACAACTAATTTTATTTGCTCACCATATTTCACTAAGTATTTCAACCACCAGACAGGCAAACACCCCGCTGCTTGGAAAATCTTCCATGATGCGATTAGCTTCTGGAAAAAAACATTGTTCATCAAGACAATCCAAAAAGTGTTCCGGGGTTCTTTTGATCCGACATCCAAGACATGCTTCAAAGCAATCCTTCTCAATGCATCCTATGCATTTTTAATAGAATCTGAACTGCGGTGGAGATTACAGCAAGAAACAGCCACCTACGATGAGGTGCTTTAGATAGGGAGATTTTATACCGGGAAATTATGCATATTATATCATAACTTCATAAACATGCATACAGATGAGCAAAACTTTCAGGATTAGATTTGGCTCACCCAAGGATATCTGAAGAAACCCTCTCAAAACCTATGTGTAGGCCTATTTATTTGAATATTTAATCCCTGTCACCAGTTTCAGATCATTCCACTAATTTGATCAAAACACTATTAAAGAGTTACAGTGAGGTAAACAGTCTAAAACAAGCAGAATAATCCCTTATGACATCCACGGGTCTAACAAGCAAAGATCGGTAAGATATTTAAAGGGATCATATGATGCGATTTCAGGTTTCCCTTTCTCTTTGGAGTGTTACAAAGAACTGTTAGCGCATAGATAAGATTATTGAAGTTGCAAAGACATAGATATATTCTTTATAAAAGTTATGACTTGTCCACACCCCCCTAAAGCAGCTTGTTTAAACGCAACCTCACATCTCTACATGACTGTGTGGCTTTATTGTTGTTGTGGGCGCCATGTTCTGTAGTCGCTGTAGCTGTTTTTCCACCATTGAGCAGAACAGTTCTCTTTGCATAACCGCTCCATTCCGAGCCGATCCGCGCCAGCAGGTACAGTCATGGTTTTGTTTTCTACTGCTGATAACGAATCCCTTTGGAATGCAACCTAAATACGTCAGTCGTTGCCATGCTAACACAAATGCTTACATACGATATGAGGTGTAAATAACCACAGCGTTATGGAGGATGATCAGAATGATCAGCCAGGCAACATACCTGACAGTTCTTTGAAACGTTCGGCCAAACAGTTGAAAAGCAGCTTGTGTTTCATAGCAATAATTAAACTACTTTGTTTGTGCTTCCAAAATCAGTTGTTAAGTTGAATTTATAACACTGTTTCTAGAACAGTTGTGTGTGTCCAGCGCATTTAGCAGCTTATGCTGGCTGTGCACAGAGGCTATAAAATGGGGCAGAGGCAAAGGTAGTCTGGCGCTTCTGTTTTCATATTTAAAGGATTTGCCGCTAAACTGTTCGAACATGAGTTTTGAGCAGTGTAGAGTAATGCTTGTTGTTTGTCATTTCTCCAATTGCAAATGCAGACATGGTAATAATTACGAGGCACGATGCAACACAAGTCATTATAATCAGTAATTATGTCCCCACTGGATGCAGCAAATCTCAGAACGAGGAGCTTTGTAAAAAAGAAGGGGAGGTATATAGGAATAACAATAATGTACAATACGTGGAAAATTATTATTTTTAAACCTCACAAACACATTGCATTATACCAAATATTTTTTTTAGCAACATCATATGACCCCTTGAACATTATTCAACAGGTACCTCTGATTCTCTAATACGATTGGCTTTCCCAAGAGCGCTTCTGTTTTTACAGCAGGTGACTGTTTGCATGTTTCCAGGCAGACAAGAGAAAAGGAATTTCCAGAGTATTCAACAACTCATTCTGCAGGTTACATTTATAGACCAGGACGTGGTAACAAATTAATGTTTGAGTATATTGAGTCATTTACTTCACCGATTTGTTTAAACCAAATCACTGCCCAGAGTGAGTCAATGAATCATTCAGAAAGAGCTTTCTCAGTTTCTTGGCAGAACACAAATACACAAAGTAATATTGCGTCTTTTGCTGTTTCATGTTGCTAGGGTCAGTTTAGGATCCAGGACATGACCAGTTCAAACCAGCTGAAACCGGCATCCCAGCTTCAAAACATACCTACCAGCTGTTTTTTTTAACAGAGCTTAAATGTAAATTACCAAATGTTTTTGCTTTTGGAACTGCTGAAAAAAAAGCAACACCAAACCAGTGATGTAATATTTTAGCTAGATCATGTAAAAGCAATGTGTTGCTTTTGCAGACTATATGTGTGTGTGCATGTTCCTGGTTTCCTGCTATTGCAGTGTTTAAATTTCTTCTCAAACTCAGTAGGTGAAAATAAGGTAGCCTACTGTAACTCCAGGGTAACCAGAATGACTGCATGAAGCTGTGAATAACAGGGGGAAGCAAGGCTGGGCAGATGGATTGAGGGAGGGAGGGCTGAAAGATGAAATGATATGGCAAAGCTTCAGGGTGAAAGAGCAAAGTTTGTGCATCTGCACACAGACATACATGATCCTATGCAAATATATAGACTCAGGTATGTTATTTTACATATGAAATATCATATACCAAAAATTATTCAGATATTATCATTTTAGATTTGTTCTTTTTTACTAGAGCGGGACACTAGTTTGTACATGTAAGCGAGGATAGCAAAATAAACTGAACTGTGATATATGATACCCAGTAAAATTCAGGATCAAAACAGAATTTGACTTTGACCTGACCACGTTTTTATTAAAGGTATCTCACATTATCAAGATGAATTTGTTCTGATACAAAGTTCTTTTCAATGTTTTTACCATTTTCTAAATGTTCGAAATTCCTTTGGTTTGACTGTGTATATATATAAAGAAAGAGAGAGAGAGAGAGAGAGAGAGAGAGAGAGAGAGAGAGAGAGAGAGAGAGCTTCTTTTAGTTTGTAAATGTTAGCCAGTGTTCTCCCTGATAATTACAAAATCACAAATAATTACAAAAATAATTACAAAATTGCTAAAGCAATATAAGAAAAATATGTGTTTCAAGTGTGATTTTGCCTGCAATTCTGAGGCTAGATTGATTAAGTCATCCTGAAAATTGTCTTTTGTTTTTTGAAGAAAGGAAACAGCATGATTTGTTTTCATTGTCAACCACCTCATGTAGAAGCTATATGTCACGCGATATATAACAATAACAAAGTCCAGAGAACGTGACACTATACAACACTATTCTTACTTATGTCACACACAGGGGGCTGTGACATACATACATACATACATTCCACTGCAGCTGTTGGAGGAACATTTAGAGGAAATTGAATGTAGGGTTTAAGATACAGTATGGTGGTCCATCATCTGCACCTGAAAGAACAGAACAGCAATTTCCTCAACTGAAAAACAGAAAAAAGTAGTATAAATGAATAAATGAAAAATGTGCTTTTGGCAACTTGTTAGGCCAGCTGGTCACCACGGCCATTTTGCCACAGAGACAAGATGGATGTTGTTTACACAGAAAAAAAAAATGTTGTCCACATTTCTCAAGTACTCTGATGCCATCTATCTCATCTATTAACTTCATCTGGAACCTGTGCTGGCTACATCCAAGAGATTTTCAGATCCACATGCTTACATAATGGAATGGAATTCTGAAACAAGACCTACATGTGCAGTTTAGAATGAGAACTGATCTGGAACCGTTTCCTAAAATGAACCGTGAAAAGCCAGAAGATGAGATTAGACCTTCTCATACCTTTTGAATGTCTCTGGTTTACCTGTTTAGTTAATATATAATGTTTAAACATATATGTAATATGTGAAAATGTATTGAATTATAGTGCACAAGTCCTCTTTTCTTGTCCATGTTAAAATTGTATACATTTATTTTGAATTGTTTCCCATAATTCAAAAGCTACACCTCAGGAACATTTAGGAACATTTGCAAAGTTCTAAAAACTCAAAATGCTTTGATGTTTTGACCAGATACTTTGGCAGAACTTCTGTTGCATTTTATGGCTTGAAATGATTTTTCTTTGTGTCCCTGAATAATTTGTTCTCTAAAAGTGTCAAGATGGTTTTTATTGACAAGAGTTTCTCTGCTGAATGGAAGTAGAAACCTCTGCTGTCTGATGTGTTTTTTTTACAGAGAACTGGTCTTGATTGCCTGCTGTTATCACCACAACTGTCTCAAAAGAACAAATGCAGAATGTTCCAAGTGCTTTGGACTGTTGGGTTTTTCTGATGACATGGTTTTGTTGAGTAATGCTTTGACGGTTTTTAAAGAAATCAGTGAGTTAAAAAAAATGAAATCACCTGTTTTTCCTGATCTCTCTCTTTCTATCACTCTTTCTCAGTTATTTAATTCATTGACCATGCAAGAAACGTTTTTCCCGTCATACATTTTATTGTAATAATTCCTGCTTATACATCCATAAAGTTAATTGGGACTAGTATTATTATTGAAGATATGAAACGCAAACCCCCAAACAGGTGAAATATTTGTGAAAAATAAGTCTGTATCATCTGCATCTAGTTGCATCATCTAAAATATGATGAAATACATGTTCAGAAAACCCTCTAACGAACCTGAGATCAAAAACATCATTGTGCATTTTAGGTTCCTTCCAAAGCCTCATTGATGCAATAAACAGATAGAGAATAATAAATGAACCATAAAATCACTAGAACAAGATGTGTGTGTGTGTGTGTGTGTGTGTGTGAGCTCTTCATTAATGCTCACTGTCATCTCTGCATCTTTTGTATGACTTTTAATAAAAGAACTTCTATGTATGTCTTTTTATATTTTCTTTCCCGTTTTCCTATACATTTATCTCACTGTTCCGCAGTCACTCTCGTTTTTAATCAATTTTAGTATGATTTCTTGCACTGACTGCATATTTTCTTACTATGTGCATATTAGATGTAATTATATTATAAATATACTGATGTAATGTAAAATAAAGACAACAATATATTAGTGCAAAATTAAAAATGAAAAGTGAAGTACAATAAAACGTGCAGTGCAGAGTAAACCGAGAAAAGGCAAATGACAAACTATAAAGAATAAAAAGAGAATAAAATATGGCAAAATAGAAATATGATGCACATAAATAGTTCCAGCTATATGCATATTTTGAATCCCATTTAATATTAGGATATACTGAAATATTTAAAGTGAAAATTACCCATATTTTTTTGCACTAAACTGTATTATTAAAACAAAATTTCTGAAAAATGCGTGGGTGGTTGTGAATAATTACATCCATAATAATTATTTTTATAATTATAACATATTCACATTCATGAGCCCTAGAAAACCTACTACATATTGGCGATCACTTGTTTTGTGTGGATTTATTTGTGCATTCATCAATTATAGTTTTTGCCATGATGAATAAACAGAAGGTAATGGCTGTTTAATGACCAATTTTTAAAAAATTACATTTTTCACACAAGTCTCAGCTGGTCGAACTCAAAGACGTTAAGCTGGATCCAAATACAAATAAGGTTGATTTAAGACATTAAAGAACTGATAAACTAAATTATACTAGGAAATGCCGGGAGCTAATAAATAAAACAACGAAACACACTAACATACCAGCCTAGACGGGACAAAACCCTGCAATAAACACAGAGACAGACAAGTGCTTAAATACATAGGGGATAACAAGACTAACTAGACACAGGTCTGAATCATCACGAAAAAGAAATAAGGGGAACTAAAAGAACTAGAAAACCAGAAAAAGCAAACAGGAACAAAACAGGCCATTTTGTAAACTATAAAAAAGTCCAGATAGGAGACATGACAGTCAGAGACAATGTTTACTTAATTTTAGTCATCTTGTAGCAGACACATGCTGCTATAAAGTAGCAGTTTGTTTGTTCATTTATCAAATGTTTCATATATCAATTTAATTTAGTGATACAGTCTCTTGATTTTGCTTTCATCACGCTGGAACCGTGCTTTTTGCTGTTCATCAGTTTAAATTCCAGAGGTTATGTCCACAGTGTCTGTAATTGAGGATCACATTCTGTGAACACTGACTGTGAATTAGTATGGCAGCAGACCAGAGGCTTTAATTGGGAAAGGGTCTGGTCTAGTGGCATCAAAAGGCCTTGGGGAAAAAAATGACACAAGACCACAGCACCTCTCTGATGCGCACATCACATGTTATCAGGGACGAAGATTCGATTTCATGCTGGATATAACAAGACATTAAAGTGGCTGTTCACTCAGATTGTAACATTTTTTTTCTCTGTGGAGTACCGCAGAGTTTTTTGACAGAAATGGTTCAAATAGATGGAGCAAAGAGCAGCAGATTGGCGGCAGCTAACAAGAGTGATAAGGACAACAGATGAGGAGCGTGATGAATGCAGAATGAAAGATGAAAAGATGCCACGTAATCTGGGACTGACAGAATTGGAGAGGACAGATAGTGTGTTTGCGTTTGCATGTGAGTGCGTATTCAGTATGACAGCAATTTTCAGTGACATTGATCTCTGCCTTTCCCGTTGTCTTTCTTTTTCTTTTCTCCTCGAGTCCTTCTCTCGCATTGAAATGCACAACATGCATTTTTGTCTCCTAACTAAGTGTTTTCAGCAGGTGTTGATTTGTCATGCTTAGGTGTGCTGGGTAAATGTGGCACTGGAGGCAAGCCGAGACAGGAGACAGAGCTCCTTCATAATGCAATAAAAATTAAAGAGCGCCGTTAGAGGGTCACAACCTTCCTTTCCTAGAAATGTGACATATTGAGTTTGCGGAAAGGTCCTGCTTAGTATTCAGTGTGTGTGGGTGTGTGGGAGTTGGGCGGCAGCCAGTGGTCTTCATAAGGAAAATGGCTTTATGGACATGCTAAATAATGATGTAATGAAAATATAAATGAAGGTTTCTGCTGGGGTTGGGTTTAGAAAATATCACTGACTTAGTGTGTGTTTGGGGTTTACATACATTTTGGGGTCCTCATCTCGAATTATGTTATGACCAATATTACAATTAGGTATTTATTTAAAATGAATGTATAAAAAATGCTGTTAGGTAATTTAGTCACAGCCTTGTAACGTATGAGATCAGATCAGCTCTGTGTTAAGATTTACTTGTATTATAGTATTTATTTAGATTTTGATTTAACTTTTAGATTTTCAGTTTAAGTTTTCATTTTCATTCATCAATTCATATTTTAGTAAATTATGTCTATTTAACTCTTTATTTCAGTTTTAGTACTTCAGCTTAAACATACATGTGGGGTCCAAATGATCCTTGGACGGTAAAACATTTTGGATACCAGATGTTCACCCACAAACACAGTAGGTCTTAATAAAAATGTAAAAACGAATGATTTATGATTGTGGGATTGAAAAAAAAACATTAGCTAAGTATAAGTTTGAAAGTCTTTGCCGTGATAGATAAATGTGTGTGTGTGTGTGTGCTGCCAGAACGGATGACTGGACATAAAACTTTGAAATTAAAACCATAGGCCTACTGAATTTGCGGAGAGCTGAACCTTTGTGGACGTCAGAAATTGTTTTGTGCGCGAAAGGGTGAGAACATGTTATCCTTGCTGGCTTAAATATCACTGTCTGCTCTGTGAGGACACACCGTGTGCAACAACACCTGTCAGCATCCCAGCGGGTGCGCGAGACCGCAGATCTACAGGTGAGAACAAGGGAAGGAACTACGGAGACCTTTCTGTTCATGGTGTTCTGCACAACTGAGGTCACATCCTCTGTAACTGCATAACCTTTTCAGACTCTGAGGGAATGCAGGATATCTGTGAGCACCGAAGTACATCACGACTGGGCTCCAAAAAGCCAGTGTGCTTCGCCATCTAGTGGACTAGATAGGACAACAGGTATTTGACATTTATAGTTTATAAATATTTTTATTTTCCAGTTACGTTATCCAATAGCGATTAGTATCGTTTTCAATTTCAGTAGTAATTAATTATTTATAAGACTAGAATTAGACTAGGGACTACATTTACTTCAATAGTGATTACGTAATATTCATTTAATTAGTATTTCAATTCTATATTACTGTTTTTCTTTGCTAGCATTGTTAATCAATTACATTACTATTTAATTTGCTATTATTTTTTTAGAAGCAAGTGACTATAAGGAATAAGTTAGTTGAATACTTACTGGCAATTAAAGAAAAGAGCTACATAGTAATTTTGTACGTTATCGTAGTTAATAAAAATAATAATTATTTGTCCTTGTGACCTCGAACCTGTGGCGACACATAGTAGCAATTTGCAGCTAAATTACAAGTCACTATTGAATATATAGTATTAAAAAACACTACTGGTACCACAAAATTAAACACTGAACAGGTAAAAACGCCTTGGCGTTCATGGGGGGGACTACATTTCCCAGCAATCTTAGCCCAAAAGTGCCGTAAACGACACGCCCAGTCGCAAAGCTGAACGGTGACGTTTGCAAATCTGATGTTTGTGCTTTGTGGCTGTTTGCTGGAAACGCCACACTCTCAAATAACAAAACACAGTCTTAATTCAGATGAAATGTCGACATCAGGATATTAAAAAGAAAAGCCGGGACGCTTGTTTTGGATTCACGCTTACTGGCTTCAAACCTGCTACCTGGAGGCCTGTTGTGAGAGGAAATCCCCGGACTGAACTGCGACTCCAGGCCGGTCAGAGAGGACATGCCACCGGAGAGAAAGCTGTTCAGAGCTCGCCTTTCTTCGCGTTTTTTACCCTTAAAACAAACGGCAAGTGCCTGAACTAATACCAAAAGACTTATATAAGACATGAAACTATTAAACTGACATGAAAATGTGTTAAAACAAATCGAAGAGGTGAGGTTTATGGAGTGTTAGCAGTCGGTGCCGATAAACAGGTAGAGTAGCTCAGGTGACCCTGATAGAAACGCATAAGTGATGAATTATATATTAAGAACTCAGAAACAGGAAGACCTGAGCAGGTAGATAAGTCAAATAATGTTTTGTCAGTAAGGTCAACTACTTAATCAGCAAGAAATTTAAAGTTACCCTGATTAAAGCGTCAGTATTTAAAGTATTTTATACGCAAACTGGAAGATCTCTTTGAGGTAGGATAAGATCTACTTATCTCATCACAAGTGTTGCAATCACCTGTAAGACCAGTGTGAGGTAATACTGTCATTTTCTCCACAATCTTCACCTAAGACACCATCCCGAAGTTGCTTATGTTGCAGAACCTCTGTTGACGAGGTCACACTGCTTGCATGTTGATGTCTGGGTTTCGTCTCCTGGTTGTGTCCCTCATATTTGACTTAAGCTGCTGATTTCTTAGGCTTGCCATTTCTGGAGCGTTTACTAGTGAGGACTCGAATCCGTCAGGATGAACCGTTACCTGCCAGTGGCACGGCAGCACTTTTTGAGTGCACTCGCGAGCACGAGCGTGGTGGTGAAGTCCATATGTGCCACAGTGATCCTTCTGTACCTGATCTCCTGGGCTGCTAACACCCCATACCTGCTTGGCGTCACACCTGGCTTCCTTTTCCCACCAAACTTCTGGATTTGGACACTTCTGACTCATGCAGTGGTGGAGCAACACGTTCTCGGGGTGGCGGTGAACATTGCAACTGTGATGGTCGCTGGACGGCTTTTGGAGCCATTATGGGGAGCGTTGGAGCTGCTGATCTTCTTCGCCGTGGTAAATGTAGCAGCCGGTCTCCTATCTGCACTCTCTTATCTTCTCACCTACGCTGCCACCTTTGACCTGTACTACCTGTTTGCAGTGCGAGTGTATGGCGCACCCGCTTTTTTGGGGGGCGTTCTTGTAGCACTGAAGCAGACTGCAGGAGACACCACAGTGCTTCGAGTTCCTCAAGTACGCTTGAAAGCCGCCCCGGCGCTAGCTTTGCTAGCAATAGCCGTCCTGCGGCTAGCAGGGCTGCTGGACACTTCAGCTCCACTAGCAGCGTGTGGGTACGGCGCTCTGTCTGGGTGGGTTTACCTGCGCTTCTACCAGAGGCACTCTAGGGGGCGTGGGGACATGTCAGACCACTTTGCCTTTGCCTCATTCTTCCCAGAGGCGCTCCAGCCGGCTGTTGGCTTCGCAGCTGGGCTTGTGCATGCTGCACTTGTGAAGATAAAAGTTTGTCGAAAGATGGTGAAGCGATATGATGTCGGGGCTCCGTCCTCCATCACCATCAGCCTACCAGGCACAGACCCACAAGACGCAGAACGGCGGAGGTACGTTAATTTTATTCAGAACTGCTGATATTTTCATGGGATGGTTTATATTAACATATATGCTGTTTCTTCTATTTTTTAAATGTTACAAATACATTTAGGAATGATTACTTTTTAATATAGATTATGGTTTTATTTTATTTATATTTTTTATTTTATATTATTTATATAAAATTATTTGTTCACATATTAATTTGCTTTTTTTTTATATTCACTTTCCAAATTATATGGTATTGTAATTTAAAAACACATAAAAATTTGTATGATATAAAAATAAATTCATGTAACAAATTACTAATTTAATATATATATATATATATATATATATATATATATATATATATATATATATATATATTTTTTATATTTCATTTATTTTATTATTATTTATTTTTTGGGGGGTTAGTTTAACTTAATGTATTTGTAATTTCTATTAGATACATTTTACTGTATTTGGTGTCTTCCATTTGTTTTTCAGTCATTTTAGTACTTCTGAAGTTTTTGTTTTCATGTAATATTTTTATTTTAATTACAACTGTAGTTGATAAATTGTGTCATACATTTGAATTAAACCTCTGACTGGCCATGGACCAATATGGTATAAATATATTGTGCATTTCAAAACTAAAAAGTAAGTAAATTTGACACAGACCAGTCAGATAGCAGCATCAGTTAAATTTCTTGTTTGCACACAGGCAACTGGCATTGAAAGCCTTGAATGAGCGCCTGAAACGCGTGGAAGACCAGTCGGCTTGGCCCAGCATGGAAGACGAGGAGGATGATGAAGATGAGGAAGTGCGAACAGACACTCCTCTCCTTTCAAGCCGAGAGACTTTGCCACCAGCATCCAGCACCACACAAAATCCTACGGGACAACAGGAGTCCAGCATCATAAGTTTTGAAGATGCTCCGACCCATTCCTAACACAAAAAGACACACAAACACACACTTGTTTTTGTCCTGCAGAGTTCAGTTTACCCTTACATTCACAAACGCTACTGGAGACATCTCACACAAACACACACACACACATGTTATCTTGGTAATGTTTTACATACACCAATGAGTTGCCACTAAATGAACACATTACCCAAACTAAATGACAAAGACATTCATACTCAGTTTTTCAGCTGTACAAAAACCCCTCGGACTAGCCTGATTCATAGCATCTGCAGTGCTCCAGTACGTCTGCTTTGTAAAAACAAGAATATCTTCTCTCCCTCTTGCCTGTTGTGTAAGGTTTTTGGGTTGTATCTTTTTGAATAAATGCTCTAATGGTTTATGGGATTCCGTTCTTAAATGTATGGCAGACTCTACAAATGTTTGTGGGTCGCCACTTTTTATTTGTTTTTGTTTTTTTTGGCCTATTATCAGAAGAAAAGGCAAGATTCCTTATATTTATTGGGCAGAAGATGGGACTTTTTTGCTGCTTACTGATGTAACGGCATCAAAAGAATGTCGGGAACTTTAAGAGCAGGATTGCAAAAGAAGAAGAAGAATGTTCTGGCAAAATTTGGAACTTTTCGAAGAACGTGTGATCTCTAATTTAAGGTTCTGCTTTCGTTGATAAGGATGTGGCCCTTTGATTTCCTGTTTTCAGTCATGATGATTTCATAGGTGGAGGCACAGTGAGGAGAGAGTCGGATACGGTCATTTCAAAGATATTTTTGTTCAGAATAGTTTGAAATGATAATAGCAATACAGAATTTGATTCTGTCCCCTGTTGTACCTTTTTCCTCATCTGTACTTTAATGATCTGTCTTTATGTGTTGGCTTTGATAAGAGTATTGCACTCTAAATTATGAGCTTGCATAATGGACCTGTTTTTATAAAACACAGATTGTCTACACAATGTGGCTTGAGTTTTATTTAATGTTGATATTTTTGATTAGTGTTCATGAATTTTATACTAATATTTTAACCTTTTTTTTTGGAGTTTCTACTAGTAATTGTTGATCTGTTTTCTCATGGTTCCTAGGTGTCAGCCTTCTCTTGCAGACTTATTCTCTAATTCAGGTTTCAGACAAATTTTCTGATCTCTTTCCATCTATAATAAAGACTGAATGAAGAGTACACCTGTCCCACAGGACCTTCTTGATTCAAAACAATTGATAAGGGACCGTTTTTGAAAGAAGCCTTATGCTCAGTCAGGCTGCATTTAATTAGTCAAACATACAGTAAAATTGTTAAAAAAAAAAAAATTATGTGCTGATTTGGTGCTCAAGAAACATTTTTATTATTGGCTATGTTTAACAGTTGGGATGATTCGTATTTTTGTGTAAACTGGTACTTTTTTGTTAGCGGATTTACAGGGTACACACACATTTAAATTAAAAAATGCTCTTCATAAACTTTATCATATTAGCAAAAAGATGTTAGGCTTATCTCATGTGGTGTTAGACTTTCAGACATAAAATTAATTATGCCTACAGGTGCCATCTAAACTAATCTGTATCACTTTGAATAATCCACTAACCTTACTGTTGCCATGTAGTTTTCAGGATGTCATAAAAGTCATGTGCCCACATCCAACCCAATGAAATTCGACTTTTATGACTTCCATGAGTATATGAATATATTAGTCTGGGAGGTGCTAATAAACATCAGCTTCATCTTCAGGTGTTACCCAGGCCCTCAGCCTGTACATCATCTCATTATAATGCATATTGTGTTTTTGATTTGGGTAAAGTATGTTGAAGTACTGGTGAAAATCTCCCACATGGATATGCATGGAAGATAAAACCATTAGTTTGTCTGTAGTGTTGATGAGAAGTGGAACTAGCCACAATATATCCCACACCTCTCCTAAAATGGCAATTCTGTCATTTGCACACCCTGAATCACTAAACCATATGACTAACTGCACCGCACACAATCAGATGTGAGGCGAAAGATAGTCTCAATCACCATTCGCTGTTATAATATGAAAAAGAGTCGATGGTGACTGAAACTGTTGTTCTGATTAGACTAAAAAAATATATATATATATATATATATATATATATATATATATATATATATATATATATATATATATATATATATATATATATATATTTTTTTTTTGTTAAATATGTCAGGTGGGATTTCTTGTAAAAGGCATTGTAACGAGACACAGTTGCCGATAGATGGCGCATCAAACACGCGTTATCATCGTTTTATTCTCATTCAAGCTCATTCAGCTTGAGCTCTACAGGGGGAGTTCTACGTTCAGTTTCTACACTCTTATCTATTAATTGTTGCTTCCTAAAACAAGTCTGCTGAGCTTAACGTTTGATGTTGATTACATTTCAAGCTATATATTTAGATTTTTAGAGTTTCCTTTTCCGAAGAAACTATTCAACTATGTTTATACTGTTAGGGGTTGTTTTAAACTGGAAAGAGTTGTATAATAGTCCCTTTTTGCTCCATGAACGACACACACATTTTTAGTTTTTAACTTCATATATAACACAAAACTGCCTTGTTAGGGTGGTCCGTCTCTCATAATGACTCATTCATCCGTCGCCAAATAAACTCTCTTCAACGTGCGCGCGCAGGCGTGGCTCGAGCTCGTGCACACAATCCCTTCCCCCTTCTGAATGCCCGCGCTCTGCGCGTGCTCGTCAACGGTTTATTGTATCGGATAGAAGAGGCGACGGAGCTCCACCGTTGATATAAAACAAAACGGCTAGCCATCTAAACCGCAAGTAAGCTTACTTTTTCTTCTCGTCTTCGTGTTCACACAGCTATCATAAACTTTATTGGCTCAATTCGCCCAGGACTGGCTGCTTTAAAACTACTTTTGTGATATAGTGGAAAGGTAAGAGCTCGGCGACTGACCGTTCGCCGCTTCCGCGAGCAACCGCCGGCCGGGAGAAGCAGCTCGCCCTCGGCGTCCAGATTTTTAAAACCCTTAATAGATTTATTCGGGTATTTAGACACAGAAACGAGCTTTATGGTGTACTGTTAAAGCGGTAAAGTTCACACACAAGTGTTTGGTCGTGAATGTATTCGATTAAACCGGTAACAGTTACAACGTTATATGTGGTGGAAGCTGTTTGTCTTTGTTGATTTAAAGCGGAGGGCTAAAGCTCGACCCAGACACGCGCATAATCTCAGATTTAGACGTAACTGGAGGATTATTCAATTTATTTACCTATAACTGATATCGTTCTTGAGTCGTTTGTTTTAAATAAACAACACTAGTAATCCAAAATAAGCACAGGATTCATTAAATTCAATGAATGTGTTTTGTTAACCTTTGTGACATCGTGATCTTGAATATTTGAAATGTGTAAGTTTTTATGAGATCATCTTTGGCATTGTTTTGTTCAAAGAACTTTATATCGTTATTCTCGAAATTTCCCGTAATTTGCTTTAGTCTAAGGTATAGGCTTATTAAAAAGGTAAAGTCTATTGTAGTGTAGCTTTAAACAGTATTTGGTTGTTAAAGTGAGAGGTGTTTATATGTAAAATATGTCATACAATGTTTTTTGTTTTTTATTAAAAACAACAGTACAGGCAAATGTCTTACATTTTGCAGTTAGCTATGCTATTGTAACAAAAGTCTTGTATTTTGATGTCATGACATTTGACTGTGACTGTTAGAAGTCATTGTGAGTAATGTTCCTAATAATATGGGTCTCTAATCCCATAGAGTGGTTTGAAACTCCCATTGGGTCTTATTTACAATTTCCATGACAGCATGACTGGAAGACATTTTGGAGCAAATCTTTCAATAAGTGTATGAATGTACATTGTCAAGTGGTTTCACAGACATTTTATACAGAAGGTTTTTGTTTTATTAATGAAGGTTTGTTGAGCCTACAGGTGCCATCCAGACTAATCTTTATCACTTTGAATAATTCACTAACCCAGAAGTCCCAGAAGTAATGTGCCTATGTGCAACCCGATGAAGTTTGACTTTTTGACATTCATGGGTATAAGAATATTAGTTTAGGAGGTGTTGATAAACATCAGATTCGTCTTCAAGCGTTCCCCAGGCCCTGAGGCTGCACAGCATTTCAATATAATGCATATTGTGCTTCGTTCTAGGTAGACATGTTGAAGCTGGCCTGAAAATCTCCCACATAGATGTACGTTTTAATAATGTGGGACACATGGAAGATAGAACCACTGGTTGATCTTTAGTGCCGAGGCTTTGTCTCTTCTGCTGGTTTTCAGGCTTTGATCTTTAGCTTTGCTGCTCTGTGTGTGTGTGTGTCAGTGTTTAATCTACTGTCCATCTGAGGCGCTCTCATCGCCACGGGCCTGTTCATCAATAATGTGGACTCTGTTCTGTAGCTGCCAGCTTTATCTTGGCCACTGGGGTGCAGCTTGTACTTCAAAGACATCTGGCCCAGTTAACAGACACTTCCAGATCTGCCTCTATTTAAACGGCTGTTCTGGATCAGAAAATGAAGTGCCGTGTCATGTTGATGCGATCGGATGGGTTGGTTCTGCTGTGGTCATGTTGAAATGACTCGTTGAAGGCTTGTCGGATGTCACCGTTGGCTATGATGAGTCAACTGAGGACTCTGAAGTCTCTGAACCCTGTGTGGCTTTGATTACTGGGCCTGAGGGATGGTTTGGTGTGTATTTACAGTACTTTGTAATGGAGGAGGACTACCACGAATGGTCATATCAGAGCTTTGCAGGATGTGACATCGAAAAATAATTATACCTATGGTGATTATTTCAGTTGCTACAGCAAAGGTGACTGGTAGCGCAGTGCTGCAGTGATTAACTGTGTATGTGTATGTCTTTTGTAGGTATGGCAGCGATTCGCAAGAAGCTGGTGATTGTAGGAGATGGAGCGTGTGGTAAAACCTGTTTGCTTATCGTGTTCAGTAAAGACCAGTTTCCTGAAGTCTATGTCCCCACGGTGTTTGAGAACTATGTCGCCGACATTGAGGTTGACAGCAAACAGGTGAGTACAACACACTTGAGAAATGCAATGTGTATAAATATCATTACTACTGCTGTTTGTAGTTGCCACTCTTTATGCCGATTAAAAAAAAACCCAACAATAACGAGTTGTTAAACGTTTGGCTCATTAAGGGTCACATTATTGGCCATCGGAGGACCATGTGTTCACACGCAAACCTAAAAACCTACTTTAAGAGACTAAATAAGTTTTTGCCTGTCAGTTGGAGCTCTTCGAAGTCACTTTAATGTGAAAATATTGACCTGATTCACTTTCCTTATTTAGCTTAGCATGCTTATGTCACTTCCATCTGTCCTTTTTGTGGCGCAAGTCCATTTTCGTGGTTTGAGATGTTCTGTATGTGTGTTTGAGCTCGGTGTGCCTCTTTATCCAATAGGTGGAACTTGCTCTTTGGGATACCGCAGGACAGGAGGACTACGATAGGCTCCGTCCTCTTTCATACCCAGACACTGATGTCATTCTTATGTGCTTCTCTATTGACAGTCCTGACAGTTTAGGTAAGGGTACTCTCTTTGGTATTTTGCATTGTGTACCTTTTTCACATGCGCATATTGGGCTTTATCTTTCCTTTTGGTGAGTGTTTAAACTCCAGTATTGACCTTTGATCTTTAAACTCTGTGTAGAGAATATTCCAGAGAAGTGGACACCTGAGGTGAAGCACTTTTGTCCAAATGTTCCCATCATCCTCGTCGGCAACAAAAAGGACTTGCGGAATGATGAACACACACGCAGGGAACTGACTAAGATGAAGCAGGTAAACGCACACACGTATAGTATTTGCACAGGAAAAAAAAACATGTTTACTGTACTTTTCAGCAGATTGTTTTTAAGAGAATAAGTTAATAATAAGCAAATAATGTGTACTGATGACAGATTTTATGTTGACTGTCCAATAGGAGCCTGTTAAGGCAGAGGAAGGAAGAGACATGGCCAATCGGATTGGAGCATTTGGTTACATGGAGTGCTCAGCCAAAACAAAAGAAGGCGTCAGGGAGGTGTTTGAAATGGCCACTAGAGCGGCGCTGCAGGCACGCAGGGGAAAGAAGAACAACAAATGCAGTCTGCTGTGAATACTCGCCATTGGACTCTGTGCCTATACTGGGGCTCGAAAAGAGTGTGTGTGAGGGGCACGCTCGTATTTACACAGTCATGCACCCCCCTCACATCCGCCAAATGCTTTTGGGATAGAGATCCCAGAAAAAAAAGCTTTGTTTTGTCTTTTTTTCCCCCCCTTTGGTCTTATTTTTAGTCATGGAGATGTTTATCAGTATTTAAGAGAACTTGGACAAATGGGACTTTTTTTGATGCTTTACCTGAATTTGTGGTATCATTCAAGCTTGCCCATCTGCCAAATGCTGTCATGTGACCCTGTGGCCTGATTGGAAAGGTGTGATCTGTGAGCTGCCAATCAATACTTCAGCCCATCCCTCGTATGCTGGGCTTTTTTTCTGCAACATGAAACAGGGCTGAACTTGATTGTTTCTGTATGTGTAAATGATTTTAAGGTTTTCTTTTAGATCGGGGCACGATTGGGATTTTGGAACAAAAGTACAAAATAGCTGTTTTAAAGCAAAAAAGGGGCATGGGGTGGGTGGGGGGTTGATATGTATACATACCTGTACATATGAACGTGTGTATTTATATGTACACACATTCAGGACTGGAAACCGTATTTGTAAACTAGACTTGGTAATCTTGTGTAATAAAAGATGTTCTATAAGGATCAACTCTGTGTGTGTGTGTGTGTGTGTGTGTGTGTGAGAGAGAGAGAGAGAGAGAGCGAGAGAGAGAATGATCAGGTTCATGTGTTAAGAAATTAGCAGAATGTAAAGGATGCAAACTGAAAAAAATGCCAATTTGTTTCCCCTTCCTTTTTGTAAGTACTTCGCCAAAACAATACACTTCTGTTATTTCCACATTACAGACCTGCTATTCATAAAGTGTAGACATTTTCAAGAATGTTGACACTTCTCTTTTTTTTTCATGAAATAAAAACAAATGTTAATCAGGGACATCAACAGACTCTGCACATTTCTCCCTATGCATTTCTGCTGAGGCGTAGTGTTCTCCTTAACAAACCTACTGATAGTAGCAAACTACTGTCAATAACAAAAATCATAGTATGTGCATATAAAACTATAGTAAGTGTAAAATTATTACAACATTTTAGTTATGAAATCTTGAAGCTGTAAATGCCTTAAGAACTAAGGAGAATTGAGTATCTTCTTTGTCATGTTGTGACATGATCCTGAAGATGTAATTTTTGTGCTTCATTTACTCAAAATGTCCGAACAATGTGCTGCACTGGAAATTGAGTCCCTAACAGAGTAGAGGGAACTGTTTTACAGAAGTCATTCAAATTTTAAATCACATTAAGAGTAAAATACAGTTTAAAGCCCATACCATTCCCTTTCAGCAAGTCGAGTAGATTAATGTTGAAATTACCAAACATTTAACACAATACAGAACTCAGTTCCCGGTGTGAAATCTGGAACTAGTTTTATATTTCAGAATTTTTCCTATCATTTATACGCCAACAAAAAAGTGGATTGGTGACATTTCATCATATGTTCACATACTGTATCTGGGAAATGAGCCTTAGAGGGGGAGGTCATGAAGACTTAATAGGTGGCAAGACAGTTCCTTCACAGGACTGGAATGAAAAAGTTTTAACAGAAGTGGAAATCCTGCTTTCATTTTGTCAGTGAACAGTATGTTCTGTTTTTACGCCGATGACTAAGCCTTTGCACTCCGGCTAATGTTGAGAGAGCTTTCTGAATCAAAATTTAGCGAAGAGGAGCTGGAATTATTTCGAGTTGCCACCCACTGGATGATCCGGGATTCAGAGCAGCGCGACGAAATTCTCCCAACCATCTTTACCGATATGTTTAATGACAGTGTCGTGGATAATTCTCGGATATTATGCAATACAAAACAGCCGGCGTCTATTTAACTGAAGAGGGGGGAAAAAACATGACTTGTTGAGGAAGGAAGGAAATAGTCATGCAGCCCCCACCCCCAGCGGGCAACACCCAGACCCGGGCTGGCTAAAAAACTCAACAACTTGCCATTTCTGTCTTTCTTGTGAAAGACTGCGCCGTGACGCAGGACCGAGAGAAAGAGGCCGCCGCCCTTTCGCAATCTCTCTCTCTCTCTCTTTCTCTCTCTCGGTCTCTCGGAGAGTTTCATCCCTCTCCACTACTGCTGCGTAAATGCAGCGAGCCTCGCTCAAACGCCGGGCTTTATATATGCGCCTATTTTTAGCCCCAGCGCGTGAAGCTATTTTTAACCAATATGAGCTCATCGCCTTCCTGCTCATCCAATCAGAGCACAGAGGCGAGCACGTGTGTGGGCGGGAAGCACAGAGAGAGAGAGAGAGAGAGAGAGAGAGAGAGAGAGAGAGAGAGAGAGAGAGATGAATAAACGGACAGCTGATGGAAACCGGCCTGGCGGCACGGGAGCGCGCAATGTCAATTTGAAAATAAAAACGAGATAAAACGAAATAATACATCATAAAACGATACGTTATTGTTTTACACAATCACTATAATTCAAATACTCACAATTATCACCATAACAGCACAATGCAATAACGGTACAGCAATCCATAATTTTGATATTAAGAAGGCTGTTCAATAATGCATTATGCGGTTCCACGGTACCATCACAGATTCTGTCGGTTTGTGGTAGAAAGCTTTCTACGCAGTGGGCGTGCTGGCGAAACAACATTAAAGGGGAACATGCCAATAGCGGCGTAGAGAAAATGCTGAGGAAGGCAGGCTCTGTCCTGGGGACTAAACTGAACTGGAGCTGGTGGCCAAGAGGAAGAAACTGTTCAGACTCTTAAACATCACGATCAACCCCTCACACCGTCACATCCTATATAGTGAGAGCATCCGCGCTGCTAAACTTTTCATGGACCGAGACAGGAAGAGATCTTTTCAACCTATTCATGTAGGCTGTTTATTATTTATTTTTGATTACGCTGTGATTTCATTATACTGTATGGTACAACACCTGTACTGTAAATTGCACTGTGGAGATTGCCCCCGCCCCACAAAGGGACTGAAATATAAACTTTTTAACTGTTCAACAGTTTTGCAAAACTAGATTTATCCAACACCGACACCTGGTGGCCAGTCATCATAACAGTCATCGCTATATTTCTAATTTCCTATATATTTCCTATATATATTTAATTAACCTGTATAGTGACGATCGACTTTTTCCTGATTCTAACAATAAGAACATATTTGTACTTAGCGATAATTTTATAGTAAATGGATGGTAATCATTCAGTATGGACGGAAGTTATTAAAGAGAAGAAAGAAAAGTCTCAGAGAAAATAAGAGGGGATTTAAATTGGACGGTTGTACTGGTGGCTAATCCAATAGCTAGCTGTTTATAAAACAATGAACCTGGATGCAGATGAACAGGTCTGTATAAAATTATATCAAACAGTTAATATTGTCATGTAATGTAATGTAATATACAAGTAGGATAACCTTTAAACTCAAATCCATAATTTATGTCCGTGTGTTTATTAAGTAACCGTGCAACAAACGGAAAGACAAGTAATTTTCACGAAATAAACAATTTTAGGATAACACAAGCCCCTCGGTGTAATTTGTACACGGATTAAGTGAAATGTGGCGTCTTATTTGAGTTTTTTTTTAAACTTGTAATGAAATGGGTTTAAAACAATAATCCTCGTTTAGTCGCTAGAGGGCGTCAAATCCACACGGTTGCATCTCGGATGAGTTCAGTGATGTTTTCATACAGTATATTATAGCTATGATCCTTTAGAGTTGTGTGTGTGTGTGTGTGTGTGTGTGTGTGTGTGTGTGTATGATTGGCAGAGGGGGTTTATGCTAGTGTGCTGTGAAGTCAATGGGGGTTTTCATTCTCATTTTCTAATTCTTTTGATCTTTTTGTTAATTGTTTATGTGACCTGATTCAGCTACCATTAATCCTGATGCTGTTAGATTTAATTGGAGTGCATTGAGTGTGTGTGTGTGTGTGTGTGTGTGTGTGTGTGTGTGTGTGTGTGTGTGTGTGTGTGTGTGTGTGTGTGTGTGTGTGTGTGTGTGTGTGTGTGTGTGTGTGCATAAACAAGACAGCGAGGGTGTGAGATGAAAAGAGAGAAAACCATCACGAGATTTCAACAGCCATTAGGCAAATGAATCCTAAGAGAGAGTCACATTCAGCAGCTGTCTTATTCTTAAAAAAAGATATACACAGAGAGGGAGGGAGGGAGGGAGAGATGGATAGAAAGAAAGAGAGAGCGAGAGAGGGGTGGGCACAATTGGGACAGTTCCCTCCTTCCCAGCAGGGGAGTGTTTGAAAGAAAGGAGTGAATGATAAGAGACGGCTGAAGGAGAAGGAGAGAGATCAGAAAGAGTTAAAAGATGCAGAGGGCAAGACAATAAGAGAGTGAACAAAAACGAAGACAAATTCAGACAGCAATGTTATAAACACGGAAGACAGACCGAGGGAGGATTCTGCTGCACCGCTGACCTGAGCAGGATTACATTACACTGCACTGCACACACACTTACGCAGAGGTGCGTGATGCTGACATCAGGTGGACACCATTTGTGTGTGTTATATTTTTGAGCAGATCACTCAGAGAGGGAGAGTGTGTGTGTTTACTTCGAGCTAGAGTCGCATAGTGTGTGTGTGTCAGCCATGAGGAGGATGCTGGCTCTCTTCTGCTTAATTTCACTGGCAGCACCTCCAACGAACGCATGGAGACCATCACAACCACGACTGCACTTCCAGCACTCAGGTGAGGCTGCTCACTTTCCATTGACTTTTCTTTTTGATATTTAGGTGTTTTCAATCTCCTGTCCCTCGTAAGCCTTTCTACATTCAATATTTTAATTCGGACATGTTACACAATCACAATGTAACTGATTTCAGGTTGTATTAACTTTATAATATAATTTTAAATAAGTTCATGTAATTTTTTCATTGTGTTTAGGGAAAATACAGAATACAGTGTTACTTTGGTGGACAATTAAAGACTTATTAGAGTTATTCTGACTGCTTTTCTCTTGAGCTTTTTCCATGAGCTTTCTATTTGTAATACCTTCCTGCATCTTTTCTTTCAACTCAGAATAAATTATTTGGTATGTCTATTAAAATATTTCCCACATTGTGGATGATTTCAGATTTTGCTCTCCTCGTGGACCCAGAATCAGACAAACATTCTAGCTTTGGTCTATGCATAAACTCTTTCTCTCTTTTAACCCAGTTGTAGCTGTTGTTCGACAGCGGTGTAAGTGTGAAATTGTGTAGACTGATACTGGTAGTGTGTTTCTCCATGACCTAGAAAACCCTGCATGGATACATTCATTGGTTTGTCGCACCATTCTGCGTATCGGGGAGAGTATATGTTAGAGAAAACAGAGAGAGAGAGAGAATGTTTGTGTTTAGAAAGTTCGAGAGGGGTACATATCATAATTAATCCGTGTATATCTGTATGAATGTGTGTGTTGTGTTGACTTGGATCCCTTAATTACCCAATTAGCCTTTCATTCACACAGACTCCCAAAGGGTAGAGCATAAGTATGTGTTTGTGTAGGGGAGCGGCTGGTGGTTAATTATTGCACAGCTCATTTTGGCTTGATTTCCCTGATGAGATGATAGATGACAGCTCTTGGGTAGCACACACACACACACACACACACACACACACACACACACACACATACTAAGAATTTTGTGCCACTGGATACAAGTGGAATTAGATATCCATTATGTCCAGCAGATCGATAAAATGCATTTTCCAGCTGGTCGGTTTTGATTGGTCACTTTGCAGGTGATTGGCCTTCAGTAGGTGAGATTATAACTAACACGAGCATCAGTCAATTATCCACTCTAACCTCTGCCAAGTGAGCATGTCTGTGTGCATTTGAGCGCTATAATTATGATGCATACTCATATTCAGCCCAGGTCATAGGTCATGGTTAGTAGGTCTGACTTGTGGAGAGCTGAGAAATTCCAGAACACGGGATTGTGTTCACCAGTTTATTTTAGCTGTCTCTGTTGATGCATGATACTCGTGTTCTTCCGTTACAGACTTGTAGTCGCACCTGTTAACATTTCTACCACACACATAAAACATGCCAGCCGGTGGATTGAAAAGTAATAGCTGATAACTCAATTTGCACAGGAAGCGTGGAGTAGGCTAGCACTATGGGAAAAGTTTTTAAAAGTTCCTAAGAAAATACACCTTAACATATTTCTATCCACACTTGTAGTAAAAGAGGTGTGTGCTTGTGAACAGGTTTCAAATCCCGTTTTACACATTACACGTTACATTTAATGCCCATTTAAGTCTACTATTACTAAGTTAATCACAAGCTCTTGATTAAAATTTGTTTCAGATTCTTTTCAGAATCTCATTCAGTGAATGCATTATGTTAGTATTTTCTATAGTGTTTATAAATATTTAGAATTAGTTTACATTTTTATATATTTTTTTGCATTTAAAATTAGTTGTATAGTTGTATTAGTTATATTTTTATCTTTCGCCTTTCTTTAACATTCTTATTTTAGTTTTAATGTTACTAATTTTAATACTTATATTTAATTATAAAGGCAACATGTCAAATTTAATGTCTGGTATAAAATGAAGATTGCTAACAAATATAATTTCTACCATTTTAACCTGTACGTTGTTACTAGTGTACTCTTGCAATCATGTACTTGTTTATGTATAAGTTAGCTAATGTTTCTTAGCTGTGTCACACGCCACATATTTGCACAAATTGAGTAATTTCTCATCAGTCTCTCTCATGACTGAGGTAATCTAATGTTCAGATACACACTCACAGCTTGTCTGTGGTTAAATATACAGCACTAGGTCTCTATGTGGCTAAATATATCCTCAGCTGGTCATAGAATGATGGACAGAAGGTTTTGTGACTCACTTTGTGCTCGTGTGTGTGTGCAAGACTGGAAAATGACAGTTGTAGTTGTACTAATTGTGTAAGACCATCAAAATGTTTCACTGTTTGTTTAATTTAATTTATGGCTAAAAAGGTCAAGTGTCAAACTGATTAAGGTCTGGAGCTGGCAGGTTCCAGACCACCTAGTCATGAAATCCCCCTCACTTCCTGTTAAAAGCACTTGAGACAGGTGGAATACCAGGCCGAGTGATTTTAGCACATGCACACATACACACCCTTGTTACCACAGCAACTGCCCCTAAGAAAGGGGCAATGGTGCCACTAAGAAAGAGCTAGGAATGCATGTGTGAGGTTTCAGGCTGTGACAGATTGTGTGCATGTCCCTCATGACAGCTGAAACGCTTTAATGTGTGTGGGTGAGTGAGAGAATATTTTAATGATGAGTGATAAGCATTCATACCTATAGAACAACCAACATAATATTAATATTATTATTATTTATTTATTTATTTTGCTGTTTTTTTTTTTTTACTGTAATTAATTGATTTCCTATGATGGCATGTTTAACATTTTTGAGTTTATTCTATTCATCTCGTGTTATTTTATCGCTGTCTGTCTTATCGACTGTTCATATTTTTTAAACAGGTTATTCTGCCCAAAGGTGAGTCTGTCTGGTCCACATATGAGTTTATATGAGTTCATTGTGTTTAGGGAAAGTACAGAGTACAATGTTACTTTGGTGGAGAATTAAAGAAGACTAAAGTCATTCTGACTTGAGTCAATTATGTTACCATGATTCATTTAATGAATGTTCTATTGAAGCAACTGACTTTTCATTGACTTCTATTGCTTTTCTTTTGGGTTTTTTCCATGAACTTTTTATTTGTAATACCTTGCTGCATTTATTCTTTAAATGTATTTAAAGAAATAGTTCACCCACAAAAATAAACATTCATCATTTACTCATCCTCTTGTTGTTACAAACCCGTGGTTTGGCTTTATATCATCCATGGAGTACAAAGGAGATGTGGTTGCCTCTGGGGCTTTAAGTTTAAAAAAAAAAAGAATGCAAAAGTGAAATTTACATTCCATTATATTCCAAGTCATATGACAGATTTGTGTAAGAAAGAGAGGTCGAATTTAAGTCATTATTCTCTATCCTACCATGGATTTTTTAATTAATGGATCTGGATCATTGAGCCATTGAGTTTTAATTTATTCCACTGAATACTAATTTAAAATTCAGCCTGTTCCTCAAATAAAGCTATCATACAACTCCATAGCACATGAGTTATAGACCATTTTATGATATGGTAATTTTAAATCTCGACAGCCTCATTTATTTTAATTATATTGTAAAAACTGACCAAGATATTCCACAGAAATTCACCCTCTGTTGCATGGCAGAATTCAGTTTTTTTTCCGTTCCCATAAAAAACAATAAAGCTGAATTGCGTTTTCCTTATTGGACTGTCAGAAATAAAGATTTGTGATGGAAAACAGCAATGCTGCATATTCGCTGAATTCAGCCACGAGGGTCTACTCATAACTGAAATGTATGAAACAATCTGTTCACGTTCTTTCTGTCTCTCTGTCTTAGAGCTGGTGCGGAGCGGCAGGCTCATGTCTCTCTTGTTGCCTGCTGGGGATCTGAACTCTCTGCTGCCAGATGAAGATGGTCGTCGTCTATATATCGGCATGAAAAACCATCTGCTGTCCACCAGCTTGGATGATATTACTCAAACCCCCCGCAAGGCATGTACGAACCTTAAATAAGGGACATTCTGTCATTATGTTCTCTCTTTTGTATGTGTAACACAAAAGGAGAAGTTTAACAAAATATTAATGCTGCTCTTTTCCGTACAATGAAAGTGCGGGCTGTCTAATAAAAGCACTATAAACAGCCTGTATTTCACACATGATATGCCACTGGAATATATAAATAATATATAATATATAAATCTATTGAACTAATGCTGTTGTACTTTTATGGTATAGATCCCTTCATTATATGGAAGAAAGCAAGCTGAGGATAGTAAATAAGAAGAATTGTAGTTCACCCAAAAATGCTGTATTATCAAGAATGTTTTTACTTGCACATTCGTATCTTCTGAAATTTGTCCCAGGCTAAAAAACATTTTCAGTTCTCATTGATACTGAGACAAAAAGCCAACAATTTGGGTATGATTGGTTGTGTATGACAAACTTTTCTTGTATGAAGGACCTCAGGTGAGTGTATTTGGATAAGTTTGTGTAAGTATATGTGTGAGAGCCCATCCCTGCTTGTCTGCATAACTTGGTGCATATTCATAATGATTTCATCTGAGTAATGCCAGGGTGGCATTCAACTGTGATTCCTCACTTGTTACATGATGAAATATGCATCAACATTTAATATGACTGAAAGGAGCTTGTATGCACACTTGTGCAACAGATTAGATTCTCATCTGTGCATGTGTGTATGTGCGCTGTATTTCAGATATACTGGCCTGCAAGTCCGGATCGGATTCAGAACTGTATCATGGCTGGAAAAAACCAGCAGGTAATTTTTTTTTTATTTTATGAGACACAGCTTATTTAAACAGCTGTTCTTCGATTGTTTAATTGCAAAAAAATCAATTCAGTCCTCACTGTGATAGTTTCCTTTTTATGTCTCAGACGGACTGTGGAAACTTCCTGCGTGTGTTAGAGCTGTATAACCAAACACATCTTTATGCCTGTGGGACTGGAGCGTTCAACCCTCGCTGTGCCTTCATCCCCACCAACCTCTTCCTCAGGGTAAAGGACTACATTTCCCAGCATTCACCTCTTCTTGTTGTATAATGTAGTGTGCATGTCGCATGCATTAATAGACAGATTAAACAATTTTGTGACCAATTATATTGCTAATAAATAAATAGCTCAAATTAAAATCCAATAGTATAAGTAAATAATTAAAGTAAAATAGTAAATAATTGAACTATTCTTATGTAAGCAGACACATCCAAACAGAAATAAAAATTGTATTATTTATTCAAATAATTATAGATTTTTTATTAAAATTAAAAAGGTTTTACTCAGATCAAAAAAATATTTTATTGAAATAATTTAAATGTAATTTTAATATTTTAAGTCAAATAAAAAAAGTTTTAGTAGAATTCATTTGTATAAGCAAAAATGAACAATTTTAACTGTAAAAAATGTAATGGTAATTTCAGGCTGAGGAACAAATGCTGCAGTATGAAGACACCGAATCCGGTAAGGGAAAATGTCCTTATGACCCTCACCAGAGAACAGCTACCGCCATCATAGGTAAGACAGCATGTTTATAGTTTGTATGGAGTTTATCTGTTTGTGTAAGAACATGCCAGAGTAACTCTGATCGAAATCTTTATACATGTTTGTTCAGATGGAGAGCTGTACGCTGGCATCTCATCTGACTTTCTAAGTCATGACACTGCTTTTATTCGGAGTCTGGGGGAGCGACATGCCATTCGCACTGAACAATATGACTCTACATGGCTGCAAGGTGATATACGTGTGTGTACAACCCCACATACAAACTTACAAAAATACACTCACCAGGTTGGTTGGGTGCACTGTGCTCTATCAGTTAGACACAAGAAAATGCTACCATATTGTTTACACAATAACAGATGCATGTGTTAGTTAACCGTATTTTTGTCTCTCTCGCTCTCTCCAGGCGCTGAATTTGTGCATGTTGCAGCGATGTCAGAGAGTGATAATGAGGAGGATGATAAGGTCTACGTGTTCTTTACTGAGCGCGCACAGGAAGCAGAGGGGGCTGTTGGGAAGGTCCTCTATTCTAGAGTCGCCCGCGTCTGCAAGGTATCTAATAGTGTGTTCCTACGTGCCTAACCGCACTTGTGTGGCTCCTGTGCCTGTATGACCACCTCTGGGAATCTGATAGGATGTGCTGGGTGATATATCTCTGACTGTTCTTCTGGTGGATTTCTGTCTTATGAAATTGTAACAGAATTATGAAATATACATTACGGTTTTTATCAAAATGAAAAAGTGTTACATGCAGATCCAAACAGAAATGAAAATAAATGCAATATTAGTGAAATGTATTGATATTATTTTAAAAGTATTTTATTGCAATAAAAAAGTTTTTATACAGATACATTTATACAGAAGTAAAACAATATAGTGTTTTCTTGAAGTAAAATACACTTAATGTTTAGTGTTCCATTTTTAGTGTTCCAAGTGTTCTAAACAGAAGATACAAAACAGAAATAAAATGAAATATTATTTTATTAAAATTTCTGTCTGGTGGATTTTGTGTAGTTTTGATATCACAAAAAAAAGATAAGCTACAAAAAGTACTGTAGTGGCACCACGGTATAGGGATGATATCAGATGGTAATACATTTTGTGTATGTCATTGAATATAATGATTACCATTTTCATTTAATAGGGTATTTACATCTGCATCAAAGAACATGCCCAAAACACAGTATTAACCTAGTACATGTCTAAGAATCAAGGTATTAGCACAGTTTCTATCCAAAAACATGGTATTAGCAGGGCATATGTCCATAAAACTCTGCATTAGCATGGACATGTTCAAAAAAGCATGGTACAAAATGTGCAAAAAATAAGGCATTACTGTAGTTTGGTATGTACTGTGGTAATATGGTACTATATCAGTGTGTTTATCTATTTCTCTCTTTTTCAGAATGATATTGGTGGTCAACGTAGTTTGGTTCATAAATGGAGCACCTTTCAGAAAACTCGTATTATTTGCTCCGTACCAGGACTCGATGGCATACAGACACACTTTGACAAACTCGGTGAGTAATACACACCTTCAGATAAATGCCACACACACACACACACACATCACTCCCACCTTGTTACCTAATTAGCAAGGTTTAAGCAAATCTCTCAAACTAAATAAGGCTTTGAGATAACCTTGTACATTTTTTAGAATATAAATTATGCTGTTGATGCTGTGTGTGTGCCACATGCCCAAACTTCCCTGATTTATGGAACAAAGTTTATCAGTAGACTCACACACACACACACACACACACACACCACACACAGACTCAGACAGAAACCAGTTTCTTATCAATCAGTCTGTGTAAACAAAGACCTTGCACAGAATAAACAATTCTTGAATCCTCATTCTGACTAAGATTTACTATAGTCTCATACTCATACATCTATAAGATATACACGTTACAGCGCATACAGTACATGTTGAAATGTTCATCTCAGTTATCAGTGATGATTGCATTGAAGATAGCACGTCCCCTAAACTATTCCACCCAAATGTGATATAAAACAAGCAATAATCAGAAATCAAGAATGGGTTCCATATCTGGTTGCTACTTTATCAAATCAGCAAGCGGCTCTGAAAGGAACTATTCATTGTCCAGCGCCATGGCAATCTTTAAACAGCTGAGTTTATGTAATTTGTTTAACTCAGGGCATGTCCAGTTATGTTCAAGTTTTAGGGACTTGTGAAATGTGTTTATTTCTTAGTCTGCCAAAGTATTTAGAGCATCCAAAACTGCTTTGTTCTTATTGGTTAATACTTTAGTGTTTTACTTGTAACTGCAAAAATGTTCTGATTATTGTATAACGTAAGCACGCTGTGATGTGAATATGCATCTCATCTTAGCTGCCCTATGGTGGTAATCTATAAGAATTCTCTTCTCTGTCTTGTTTACTTTGTGCTCCATGGCCTCTAAACCACTACATCTCCTAAAATCTCCCCCTGCATCAGGGACCCTCATCTCGCCATAGTTATGATGGGCCAGACCACACTGCAGTCAGTGAATGTTAACCAGGAAAAGCGCAAGCTTATAGCTTGTATAAAGAAACATGCATAAACTGACAATATGATAGAAGATGAGAACTGCCAGTTTTCAGGAAGAGTAGCGTTAGAATTGTAAGGTAGTGAGAAATATGGAAGAGATAAAGCTTACGTCTTTAAGAAAAAATTGACTGGCGTGTGTTTTGGTATGCAAGATTGAAGGTGCTCCAGAATGCGTCACAGTCTGGTGTAAATAAGTTTAGATAATGTCTACGTTCGTGTGTGTGGTGATGATTCTGCCAGTTTCTGTGGCTGTGATTTTGAAGCTGAACTGAATTAGTGTTCGATATGTTTTGGATTTTAAATAATGTTCAGTTGATTCCCTGAGTTGGTGTGTTTGTTAGCTGAAATTGAGCTGGATTGGTTTTGAAGGCCTTGTGTTTATGTGTGTGTGTACGTTTACAGTACCTTTCAAAATGATTAGCTTAAGTGGTTTCTTCTACTTTTTTTAGTGATATGTAGTGCCAGTTTATCAGGAAAGGACAATTTTGTTGTCTTAGATTTGTTCTCTTGAAAACTGTGCTTTATCTGCAAATGTTTTGTGTAACATTCCAGTATTGTGCATAAGTTAAATTTGAATCTTTGGATGGAAACATCCAGAAATCATTAGAAATCACTTTAATGTGCTCTTGATGGAGATAGGGACAACTGATTTTTACATATATATTGTCTCTAAACATAGTTATATTATTAATAGAAAATGAGTACTTTAGAAAATTTTTCTTATGGTTATATAAAAATGTTGTGTCCCAAAGTGACCTGAGTTTACCCTTAAAGTTATATATTCTTGAAAAACATAGTAATAAATATATCTTAAAATGCGTGCGCAAGTGCATGTGCCATTTGTCTTGGTGGTCTGCTGAATGTTTTGAAGGCCACCAGTATGTGTGTGCATTTTCACGTCTACGGTGGCACCCCCATCCTGTTTCCACATAATCTACTGGCTACCTCGGGATGAGGATGAGGGAGGAGAGCAGAGAGCAGGAGAGTCGGAGGTTAGGAGGGATAAGGACAAATAGGGGCAGGATAGAGAAGTGTCAACAAGTGCAGGGCAGACAAAACTATCTGCCCTCAAGGAGAACAAAAGCTTTTGTTGGATGAAATTGACACAACTATAGCGTCCCTGCAAAAGTGAAAAAGAAGAAGAGCCAAGGAATAGGGGGTAGTGAAAACAATCCCAACGAGAGGGAGGAGGGGTGAGACAGAAATGAGGGATAGTAATGGGATTGAAAGAGAAAGAGGGAGTGTGAATGCTTAATTAAAGGGAATCTTTTGGTCTGCGTATAAAATATGAGGGGAAAACGGAGCGCCTGTGTTTATGTGTGCGGTTTTAGCCCAGGGCGGTGTGTAATAACGGTTGCAACCATTTTATAATACCGATCTAGTTTATGTTCCCAGTTTTTAACAGTTTACAAGAGTCAGTAAATCTATCTCAGGTTTCAAAAGCGTGTCCGCGGCAGCATGAATGTTTAACACCGTGGTTTCCAACTGGTGGGTTGTGCCCCATATCTTTTATTGTTTCGTCAAGAGCTGTGTGCTTGATCAAAGTCGTCAAGAGATTTTAATGTTTTCTTTTTTTATTCTCTTATACTTACGAATTCAAAAGAACAGTGCTAATTTGAAATAGAATTGTTTGTAAGATACTGTCACTTTTGTTGTGTCCTTGCTAAACACGTACATTCATTTCTTTTAAAACCCCGCTCTTGCATATTGTGCACATTGTAAAGTTCATGGTCATTTACATGTTACATTTTTGTTTACTATTATAGTTTTAAAAAACATTTCTTTATTATTTTGGGCCATCGCTTATTGTCTAATGGAAAATTCAAATCCAGTTGTGAACCATCTTGATGTGTGTGTGCTCGTGTGTGCATGTGTGTGTACTTTTCTATGCTACATTGCGAGGACCTGAAATTGTAAAAACCTTACTTTTTTTCACATTAAAAATATAAAAGTGATACAAGTTTATGGAATGTTCCCACAATTCACAGAAAAAAGACAAGCGTGTGTTTGATTTGATAAGGCATGTGATTATATCTGACATGGCTGGAATGCAGAAATGAACTAGCGTACCCCCAACAGCACTAGTTCATTGTGAAGATATAGGCGAATGTACACTTGGTATTTATCATGTTATGGGGACCAAATGTCCCCACAAGAATAGAAATACCAGTAAATTTGGCCTTGTGGGGACATTTTTAGGCCCCCGTGAGGAAACAAGCTCATAAAACATGCAGAATTATTTTTTGTGAAAATCTAAAAATACCAGTAGTATCCTATAAGGGGTAGGTTTTGGTGTAGAGTTGGTGTAGGACAATGACACATATTGTACAGTATAAAAACCATTACACTTATGGAGAGTCTCCATAATACATGGAAACACAAGGTGTGTGTGTGTGTGTGTTTGTGAGCAGAAATGAAACCACAAAAATGCTGCGTTACACACATTCGTTTGCATGTGAAAGAGAGTGTGACCACGTAAATATTCTTTTCATAAGTTTATACAGCCTTGAGAGGAAACTAGAGACCACACACACTCACTCTTTCTCAGTTGCACTGACTAAAGCCCACATAAAGCATGTTTAATATTCTAAAGCTGTTTTCTGTCTTTCTGTGTAGAGGATATTTTCATTCAGCATGGGAAGGATAAAAAGAACCCCCTCATCTATGGGCTCTTCACCACTACCAGGTGAGTCTTACAAACTGACCTGAAATTAGATTTTAAACATTTCACATTTGGAGACTAAAATCATAGCTGAACTAAGAGCAGACATTAAAAAGGAAATCTCTGTCATCATTTACTCAGCTTCAAGTCATTCCAAACTCATTTCACTTTCTTTATATAATATCGGTACTGCTTTTTCCATAATAAAACCCTGGATGGTGGCTAGGGACTGCCAAGCTTCATGAATGACAAAAATCACCATCATATCCACACGACCGATGTGTTATATTCTATTGTTATGTTCTAAAGTAAAGTAATAAACTAAGAAACTTTCAAGTCAAAATAAAAGTTTATAAAATAGCTTATCCAACAGTTATTTTATACATATATACATTTTAAATATATTATATTTACCTGCTCACAATATTCAGTTGTTGTATGGGTTCAGAAGTCACGTTACTACTTTAACGGTACGTTTATAACGCTGTTTTGTCACTTTTTCAGCTTGACGGCCTCTGTTCACCCTTCACTTTAATTGTATGGAAAAGAGCAACATGCACATTATGACAGTGTGTATGTGGTTAAGGGTGTGGATAAAAATTGCAGTATTACTGAGTCATACTTTCCAGCTGGCCTAAGATGACATTAATGGTGCACCCATGATGTTTAAAACACATTAGAAGTTGAACCAATTTTACATCAGCCATCTCAAATAGCATATTCCTTCATCTATCTTTGTGAAAGTGTGTGTGTGTGTGTGTGTGTGTCTGTCTAAGGTTTTGGAGAGGGTTGCACAGGGTGGAGTGCACAATGAAGTATGGATATAGAAAAAGCTGTAAGGAAAGAGTGACAGTGTTATTGCTCCCTGCTAAGCTGTTCCACTGAGTGTGTTAAATCTCTTAGAGATTCGTAAAGAATGTGGCTTTCACTGCAGACCCAGATTCAATTCAATTCAGATCAGGTGACGTTTTACCCTCACAGAGTCGCCGACTGGCTTCATGCTTGAACAGACGTGCCACTTTCATTTGTGTTTGGTCTTACTTGGGTTTATGTCTGGTCAAAAGCATGTAGGAGAAGTGAATAAGAGTATTTCTGTTGTAATTGTGATTGATCTCCATACATTGCTGAGTGATGCTGTGTATTTATATCTCTCGAGCAATAAATAATTAATGTTTCTATTTTTATGTGTGTTTGTTTCCTCTCTCAACAGCAATGTCTTGAATGGATCTGCTGTGTGTGTTTACCGCATGCAGGATATTATTAGAGCTTTTAAGGGAAATTTCCTTCATAGGGAGGGTCAACAGTACAAATGGACGGAATATACAGGCAGAGTTCCCTATCCTAGACCTGGCACAGTGAGTGTTTCCATACGATGAGTTTTTTTTTTCAGGTGAACTAGGCATTACAGCGGTATATTATCATTTTTGGACCATAATACTTAGCTTTCTGTCAATCTTCAGTGTCCCAGCAGCACATATGGAGGGTTCAAATCAACAAGGGAATATCCTGATGAGGTCATCTTTTTTAGCCGGACGCATCCTTTAATGCAGGAAGTTGTACGTCCTCTTGGAGGTCATCCTTTGCTCATCAGAGTGGGCGTGCCCTATAAACTGACCCGCCTCCTTGTGGACAGAGTGGAGGCGGTGGATGGACAATATGACGTGCTGTTTATTGGTACAGGTGTGTGTTTGTGATGAATATTACAATAAACAGATTTTTATTTTACAATAATCTGACATGTCAATTGAGTTTGTAAATATTGTGTGTATTATATGTGTGCATTCAGATTCGGGCTTGGTTCTGAAAGCTATTCACCTGCCAAAAGCCAACAGACAGAATCAGGAAATCACTCTGGAACAGCTTCAGGTTTTTAAGGTAAATTTTAATATTGCAGATTCATATGGATGGCCTTTGGTGCTTGAAATATTAACAGCTCATCTCCTGTCACTCAACAGAACAAGTCACCAATCACTGCCATGACGCTATCCAAGAAAAAGGTACCCCGTTCATCACTGAAAGCACATTTACACAAACATATACATGTAACATACACCAACACACTTTTATAAATCTTGTCGTCATGGCAACGCGAGAGGGTGGAAGATATTTCAAATGAAACTGTGAGTTTTCACACATTTGTTCCATGAAGCACTCGCTGGAAACTGAAGATGTGGGATGGAAAGAGCACTGTAATTCTGGAGCTGTATATGAGAATGTGGTTTAGATGTTTGCTTTCTGGCCCAGAAAAAAAAAAACGATAAACAGTATCACAGCCAATATCAATGTGCCTCTCTCTCTGTGTGTGTGTATGTGTGTGTGTGTGTGTGTGTGTGCTTTGCTTCCAGCAGTGGCTGTTTGCTGGATCAGCAGAGGGTGTGGTTCAGTTGGGTCTGTTCCACTGTGATTTGTATGGCCAAGCCTGCGCTGAATGCTGTCTCGCTAGAGACCCATATTGCACCTGGGATGGCCACTCTTGCAGCCCTTACATGCCAAATGCACGCAGGTGACATGCATCTCACACTTGTATGGACAGCTTGTTCGATAGACTCCATTACATCAGCATTTTCCTGTATACTGAAAGCAAAAAGTGTTGGTATTTGGGGTATCTGAAATAAATCTGATCTGAAACATTCCTTGCTGTCTGCAGAAGAAATATTCGTCAGGTTAATGATGACGGCAACCCGCTGAACCAGTGTGTCAGACAAGGAGGTAAGAGACAAAGGCAACCAGGAGTTTACTATTGCTAAACATTCTGCTACAGCACTGTCGGTTTTGTTTGTATTTATATTTTTATTTTTATTTTATTTCATTCATTGCTCATTAAATCTGGATTGAAACCGAAAGGTTGAATAAACCTTTGAATTAATGTAAAGTAATTAATTCAGTGCTTGTGCTGTGAAATGCATGTGTATGTGCACAGTACATTCAATTAAAAATCGAAATATTATTAATAATAATGTATTTATAATTTATGTAAAATCCCATGTGTTTGTCATATAATAATTCTAACTATAATATTATTATTATCATGTGAAAAATCCCACGTACATATGCATATACGCCAACAGAAAACTGTAATAATAATAATAATTGTTGTTGTTGTCATTGTTGTTATATTATTAAATTTAAATGTAATTAAAGCCCTAATTCTTTCATTTAATTTACATATTTAATTTGACATATTCTATTCACGCTGTTATTCAGCTGGTCTTCAGGTGGACGCAGAGGAGAAGACACAAGTTGTTGCCTTGGGTAATAGCACATACCTGGAGTGTCTACCCAAATCTCACCATGCCACAGTCACCTGGTTTAAAGACATCGGCGATAACAGCTTGGAGCAGCATAAGGTACATGCACACTCATGCATGCGCACTAAAGACATGATCAAATATTGAGATGTCTCTAAAATTTAAATCTTCTGTCTTCCAGGTCACATCTGGAGAGCAGCTGGTTGTCATTGACAGGGGCATCCTCATTCCCCGGGCTGAGCTCAATCACGGCGGCATTTATCATTGTCAGCTCGAAGAGCATGGATTCCGTTGGACAGCCGTCACCGTTCGTTTAATTGTGTGGAGCCCCACCCTGCACCCCACCCTTGTCTCCGCCCAGCCATGGTACCAAGATGTGATGGCACTGATCAACCATGGCAAACTGGAGCGACACTGCAAAGAACTCAGTCAGCGCCACAACAAGAAGGAATCAGGGAACCACAAGCATAACAAGCAGGACAGAAAGAGAGCGGACCGGCCCAGGCACAGAGGAGGGGGAGAGAAGGAGAAAGGAAAGGGGCGGAAGAACCGGAGCCGAATGCAGAGTTCAGCACAGAGGCTGCCGAGGAGCGCATAGACCCAATCACAGGTGTTTACAAAGCTGCTCGAAACAAAAGAATACGACAAAACATGCAATATACAGTATATACACAGTACATATACACAGCATCATAACAGCAGACATTTGCTTTGTTTCAAAACCTACTGAGCTGCCTGCATGCAGGTTTCAAAAAAATACATGCAAGATGGGGGATGACAAAAATTGTAGCACTGTTTCCTCAAAAATATTAATCAGCACAGCTGATTTCATAATTGATAGTAATAATAAATGTTCCTTGATAACACCATATCAGCATATTAGAATGATTTATGAAGGATCATGTGAAGACTGGAGTGCGTTTTAGAAAATATATTTAAATAGAAAACGTATATTTTAGGTATTTTACTGCATTTTGATTAACTAAATGCAGCCTTGGTGATCATAAGACATTATTTCTTACTGACCCTCAAACTTATTAACGGTATTATAATTTAAAACATATTATTTTACCATATATTTTGTCTATGTTAAGACATGCTAACTGAAAAATTCATTGCATGTCAAAAATATGTGTGTTATCCAGAATTGTAGAGTGTCAGATCTCCCAATGAGCTCAGTAACAAGTAGAATGCTGCCTATGTAGGCAGTGAGGCAGCTCACTGGGTTTTGAAACAAAGCTAGTATCTGAATCATATGAAGGATTGTCGCCAAGCATATTAAGAATGAACAGCTATAGGTGTGGTGAAAAAGAAGTGTTTACTTTAATATCAAAAACCAACTGATTATTTCAGGACTGTGTTAAGCACATTTGATAAATCTTTAAAAGCAAGGGAGTGTCCCCAAATTATCCTCTGTTGAATAAAAGATAAATCTTCCAAAGTTAGGGAGCATCTTAAAATGTTCTTTGTTTAAAAAGACTTCAGTGTTGATGGCACTTTTTCATCTGTACTGAAATGCATTGCCTTATTTATCTTTCATGGTATTTATTTTCCTTGTGTTTTTGTGCTTTTTTTGTTTATATTGTCTTGCATTTTAAGTGTAAAAATTGTACATGGTATTATTTCTTTTTAGTTTTTAAATACAGTGTAATTCTTTTTCTGATGTCACTCATTAAGACATTTATTTAAATAAATGAACGAAAGAATAAGTCCCAAAATGCAGCAGATCCTGCAGGATGATGAACGATGTGTTTCTCTGGGGATAGACGGAGACACAAAGGGTGTGTTATTTTACTGGACTGAAATGGCAGCTACTTTCTTCTGCACATGGACGATGCATGACTGCCAAGAGGTTTGGCACCCGCCCTGAAAGGCCTCCATTCAGAAGGATGGAAAACCAAAAAAATAAATGACGAAAAATGGATTTAAAGGCTTTAAAGTACTGTATAAACAGAGAGAAGAGGAACAAATTCAAATGCGGTCAGACCCAAACCACATGACAGAGACAGAAGCAGTGATCTGTGTATATGTTGGAGCAACTCTGTTCATCAGGAGACTCAAACAAAACTCAAATGTTGTTAACAGTCTTAAAATAAACAAAGAAAATGTAGAATAGATGTTGTCCTGTAAATCCTGCCCTCGATTCTTTAAACCTTGTGAATCGTGTGACTTTGTTTTACCTTTAACTGTAAATCTGGTTTTCATTAATGGACTTTCAACCTTGAATAAAGTGTTTTGGATGACTCTCATGAAATCGAGAGAATAAGAACGGAATTCAGGATCGCACTGTTTAATGTATTCCACTTTATAATAATAATATCATTCACATACTGCTTTATACAGTACCAAAAAAAGAGGCTGCATTAGTATTTATAATATGAACAGAAAACACTCTCACATGCACAAACATGAGCTGGAGTTTTCTCTGGTCTTGCTGTGTGACAAGCATTTGAATTCCATGATTGCATCAGTGTATATTGCATCCTACTTATAAATGGCAGGACACTGGGAAATTGACTAGGCGGGTTGCCTTGGATACAAGTGCCCCTTAAAACACTCACAGAACTGAATACCAAATAGACTCGGAGAGCCTATATGTGAGTAAATGAGATCGGTGATGCAAATAATGAAGTGAGGGGGAGAGACTGGAGGAGAAACAGAAAGAAAGTGAGAAGAATTGAACTATTTTATGTTAAGGAAGATGACTGCCTTTGTTCAATATTTACAAGAAATCAAGATATTTACTTTGTTAATACACTTAATACATTAAACCACAGTATTAAAAAAAGAAAGAAAGAAAAAATGGTTGTCAAATTATAATAATTTTCTCCACCTCTGAAGCGGACCTAAGCAGTCATATGTATGTTTTAGTCTACGGTTTTAGTCTTTCTAAAAGCCAATAGTTAATTCTCTAACTGAATGTAGACAACTGTTGTCACTGGAAATAACAGCATATTTTACATGGAAATACTGTATCAAGGTGAACTTGACCTTCAGACCTTCATCCTGGTAAAAAAAAAAAAAAAAAAAAAAAAAAAGCCTTCTTAAAAGCAAATACTGACTTTATAACCATGCCCTACACAGCTTCATGCTGAATATTGAATATTAAATTGTTTCACTTAGAAATCTATGCAATTTCTTATGTAAACTGACTTATGAATATTGTTTCATGTTGACTGCAGTCCTCTAAAGAGGTCGAGGGAGTAAGCAAAGGTCAAGACTGACTCACAGCATTACACTGGCTCTACTTCAGAGGGCTTTATTGCATGGGGAGGTTTTTTGGATAATAACAGGTTCTTAGAGGTTTCGGTCTTGGTCAGGGTTTCGTGACAGGGTCAAAGCTGACCTACGTTTGCTGATGTGGTTGGCTATTCCTTTTATTCCACCCTATAAAATGAGAGCAGGGTAAAAATACACACAGCCCACTGCACAGGACGTGGGAGAGAGCAGAGCCAGTAACTGCCGAATCAACCCGCGGCCTCTACCGCCCCTTGTGGTGAAATCCGTTCACTACATGTCTGTCTGGACAGGCTGTCTAGACATCTCTCTTTGTTTAAATAAATGAATAATTAACCACAGGTTTATTATTGATAATTTATATAACTCAGCCCAATGATAAACTACATTAAGGCATGAGTATATAAAACACAAAATGCGTTTACGTGCAATTTTACGCACGCCTTGAGAGTTATCGCTTCATGTTATGAGGAACTATAACGTCAACGCTGTGTTTCAGTACGACAAATATTTAGCGCGGACTCAGTTGGCAACCTTCATCCTGGGCGAAGAGCTGCAGGTAACTATTTAACTTCACAAATCCACCGTGCGCTACATGCATCTGAAACACGACAAAACAACACAAACCCAAACAGCAATAGTCAGAAGGCTGTGGGTTTTCGCTGATATCTCGCAGAATAACTGCGAAACCAGAGGCCTGCTTCACAGCTAAAGCTTATCTTAAAGCTAACGTCAGGTGACCACTGTCGCTTCCTTGATCCGTTTATTAACATATTTATTGTTGGCTTGATCTGCGGCTGGTTGGTCGGGTTGTGTTGCCGAATGTTTGTGAGAATGTCGCTGTTTGATTTTTAAGACCCGAAAGTCGTTGTTAGCGCTTTCAGCGTCATATGATTTGAGTTTCTCTGTCATTATAGAGACTTTATCACTAGATAAAATCTTTTTTAGGGTTTACTTTTATTGCTTAGGTCAATATATTCTTTTCCCAATAGATTAACTGTCAGCGTGTAAACTGACAGCTGTCAAAACAGACTCAGAAAACTGGTCGAAGCGCTTCATAGTTTCCGTGTTTACATGTTAAGTGAAACTCAAGATCGTTAAAATAAGGGTTTGCCTTTAATAGCACAGCCTTAATATATTTAAGCGTATTTGATGAACTTATTAAAACATTTTTGATGCGTAATTGTTAACTGAAATAAAATATAATATACATACACTTATTTCAACTGGAAAGGGAACTATTTCTCATTGTCAGTTAGTTTAATTTCAAAATAACTAAAACTAAATAAATAAACGAATTAATAAATAGAAATAGAAAACAAAGAAACAAAAAAAAATTACTAAAACTTTAACATTTACGGATAACAATGTAATAATTAAATTATATTATTAAAAACCATTATATTATCTTAATAATGCTAAAGTAATGCTGTTTTAAATTGGATATGCAGTGTTGTCTAATATTATTTTCCCCATTATGTAGTTTGAGAAGATACATTTCATATTGCTGTTATAGATAATAAGCAGTGCCATATTTTTTTTTTCTTTTGGTGAAATAAACAGATTTATTATAATAATACGATTTTTACATTATGCAAAATGCATACTCTTTGTATGGTGAATTTTACCATTCAATACCCATGAAATACAAATTAATAATAAGCTTGTATAAATGATCATTCTTATAAATTAAGTATAAAATATAAAACAAGTATAAAATTTTTTTAATTAGGATTTATGATATGTTTATGTTGCCTCACATTTAACTTTAGCTTTACATCACTATTGGCAATGATAACGATAATTAAGATGAATTGTTTTGTTGCAGCGGGTGGAGGGATGAGCCGCTCTTCTGTGACTGGTCAGGATGTGCGAGAAGCAAGCAATGGCGTGGACACCAATGACTCTTCCAAGGCCTCAAATTTGTCAGGACCTCATGGATTCGCCACCCAGGGGTTAAAGTTTAGGGATGGAGCAGATTTTGAGCCTCATGAGGGGTCGTCTCTCAAACACACACTTCACCACGTGGACTCATGTAGAGACAAACACACACTCCAGTCACACACAGATCACTCAGACTCACTGGCTCAACACAACCAATGTGCGCACAGTCCAGCCGAAGACAGCTCACATGAGGACACACACTCCTGTGAGACTGAGCTAATTCACGGCCACTCTAAAAAAGAACTGGAAGAATGGAGGGGTGAGGAGGATGAGACAAGTGATGAAGACTTGAATGGTATCAACAAGGGAGAGATCAAACAAAAAAAGGAAACTCTTATTTCTGTACAGGTAAGGGGTTAGATCAAGAATGCTCTCTGACACACATTCAGTTAAATAAAGGTGTATAGTATAATATAAACTTGATTTTATTAATAGAGTTGCAGAGGGGTCGAAAATTTCAAGAAACTTTTGGAAAGTTTCCAGATATTTAGTGGAAATGTCCCACCCCTTTGCAACTTTAATTAAATAACAATAATTATTATTTTTAACATAATAATACAATTAATAACTAGCATAAATTAAATTAAATAATTCAAAGAGCTAAATATAATCTATGCTGTGGTATGCTCCATTTCATTAAATTATTATAATTATGTACATATAAAAATGTATTAAAATACTAACATTAGTAATAATAAAACATTTCCCCAGATTACATAATAATAATTGTAGTAATAATGATAATAATTGTTACGAATTATGAACTTTATTATTTTAAATGCTAATTTATATATAATCTAGCAAATATTAACATGCTAATAATAGTAATTATAAATGATACAATTTTAAAGGAGTAGTTTCTTTGTTGTGCTGAACACGAAGGTATTTTGCTAAAGGTTTGTAACCAGGCTCTTTTGGGTCACCATTGACTTCCATAGTATAATGTTTTCCTACTATTGAAGTCAATGGTGACCCAAAGCAGCCTGGTCACAAACCTTCAAAATATCTTCCTTTGTGTTCAGCAGAAACAAAGAAATTTGTACAGATTTGGAACTACTTGAAGTTAAGTAAATGTATTTTAATTTTTGGGTGAACTATTCTTTCTTTAATTTGTAACATTATTACATATTCAACTTGTGTAACTCAGATATCTGTTACTGTTTATCTTGGACATTTTAACAAATAAACCGATCTGCGCAAATTACAGCCAGTTGGTACGCTCTCAACCGAAAACACTCGCTCAGAACCTGATGAATGGGCCGATCCTGATTCTTCAGATGAAGTCCAGCCAAATACTTCCATTTCTCCAGATGAGGCTCCTCCCCTTGTTCCAGCCCCTCCTCCCGACCAGGCTACACCCCCTCTGCTGCCAGACCTGGATGATTCTCCGTGCCCGGCACACGTGATGGCGGAGGTGCGTGTGCGGTCAGTGCCAGAGCGAGATCGAGTCGTGCGTGGCATGCAGGACAGTAAGAGCCTGGATGAGATCAGTGGGGCGTGTGGGGGCGGAGCACGAGGAGGCGGGCCTAGAGGCGGACAGGTGGAAGGACGCAGAGCTACCATATCCAGTGCCCTCGAATTGGAGGGAACGGTCAGCCATGATGGAGATCTCACGCACTTCATAACCAAAAATCTCGAACAGAAGATTAAAATGAGCTCGCGGCCGAGTCTGGACACAGATTGTGAGTATCTGAGGGTGTCAAAAAATAGTTTTTTGATTCGTTGTGTCATGTATTACTAATGCTTGATCTGTGTTTGGCTACTTCAGCGGACTGTTCTGGGCCTGTGGTACGTGGTCGTGGCTCTTTGCGTCGGCCGGCTGATATTCCGCCCATTGACCCGTCAGTGCTGGTAGACCTGCACAAACACACGCAGGATGTGGCTCAGAGTGTAGAACTGATGCTGCGAAGCCTCAGTGGAACTATACAGAATGTGAGTATCAACCTGGATCATATGCAGCCTCCCAAAAAATATTTGAATACTTAATCTGCATTTCAAAATACAGTGCAAACAAAGGGTGCCGTTTCATTTTAACTCGTTTTTAGCCGCATGGTCTCAAGGTGTTTTTGACTGTATAAAGTACAAACTTCACCTTTTTGTTATTCTTGTGCTGGTTTCAATTCACATACTGTTTCACAGACTTTTACTACAGAAAAGCCAGTTATGAAGTATTTATCAGAGTACTTTCTACCATTATACGTGTCTTTACTGTCACTTTTCATCTATCTCAAGTATCTGCAGAAACGATTATAAAAAAATCAGTTTGACATAACTTTTGAAAAGTAGTACTGTAGATACAATTAAATCTAAATTAATTCATTATTATTTAGTTATAAGAAGATCAAATAACAATGTAGGTTAAATGAGTGCAAAAATACAGAATATGTTTGAGGTTTTTAAAACTTTTAAAGCTTTTTCAGTGTCCAAATAATTTTAAAAATAACTTTTTATGTATGCAAACCTCATTTTACCTGCATTCATACACGTATTTCCTCGAATATGAATTTAAAATCTTGTCTCTCCAGATGACTGCTTTAAGTGTGGGTTATATCCAGACCTACAGAGATTCTGTGGACAGTTTGGGAGAGTCGGTGGACATGAGTATAAAGGTGAGTCATTTATATTCATCTAGTCAGGCGAGTTTAATTTTATTTTGTGTTTTAATCTGTGTGTGCCCTGTGTATGTGTTTCCAGGGAATGTACACACTCATGGCACGCTGTGAGGAGCTAGATCGCTCCATGCAACCTATACACGCTCTAGCTGCTCAGATCAGAGACATCAAACGAACCCTTGATGCCCTAGAAACCATCTGCAAGTAACTATGGCAGCAAACTACACCCCTTGTTCGAGTGGGGACTCCACCCCTTGGAGAAAAGCAGTGGCTTCTGCAGTCATTCTGCTAAACACCGTGCAATGGAACCATTTTGCTAATTATAATGTTTACTAGCAATGCTCTGCAAGTGCTCGTCCCCTTAGAGACAGCTTGGTTCTCACCGTTCCCTTTTGGAGGCCACATCTTTAAGCTTCTCCTTTTTGTCGTGGCTCCTCCCCTCTAGAATGATTGCACGACAAAATAGACTCCTCCTTGTGATTCATGCCGTCCAACATCCACAAGAAGCACTCTCTGTTGTTGGTGGCTTTTGGGCAACCGATTGGTGTTACCGTTGCCTCTGTTTATGAAGTCAGTGTGTGTGTATGGAACTATCGGTGGGTATATTGAGAGATTGCATAATTGGTGTTAAATGCACCATAAGTAATGGCCTCAAATTTAAGAAGCAGAGTAGAAGTTTAACACCAGTGTTAGTCAGTATGGAAGCCATGCTCTGTGTATACCTGTTCCTCCCGGACGTCTGTGTTTCTGCAGCATGGATGCTATGCATCCCAGATCAGTGAGTTCACCTGAAACTGAATTCTGATATCATTTACTGACCCTGTCCTTTTGAAACCTGTATGGCTTTTTCTTCCATGGAGTGCAAAAGAAAGATGTTTTCAAGACTGTGCTCACCATAAATCGTGTAACAGCTTACTTTTCAATCTGTTTCTCATACAGAGATAACCTATGTCTTTGGAAGAGTTGTGAACTACTTTTATCTGTCTCTTTGAAGCTTGAAAGCTTCAGTCTACATTAAAAGTCTTTATTCATGGAAAACAGTGGCCAGGACATTCTTCACAATATTTTTTTGTGTGTTTTTCAGAGGAAAGTACTTCATACTGGTTTGGAACGACATGAGGATGAGTAAATAATGTCAGAATTAAAACGAGCTATTCTTAACACAAGCACTGTAAAGGCCCACCTACAAATATTGGACTCTTGATTACCGTATTGAGAGTAATGACAAATGTCCTGTCATTTGTTTAACTGTTTCGTTGTTTGCAAGTGTTTATCACAGGAAATAATCAGAGGAAGGTGAGGAGAGATTGGAGGTGGTCCGGGATGGATGAAAGTATATTTTTGCAAATGATCTCTGACTTTCTGTCTGTTCCTGTTTGAACCGTCTTCTCTTTATCGCTGTCTTGCTAACTATAACCCTGATTTGTCCAACAATCTGTCATCGATGTATATTTTAAATGATTATATAAACCAAAATAAATTTGCTAGAATGAGACTTGATTTTTGTGACTCTCACTGCATTTTAAAGTGAAATTTTATTTTGAGAGTCTTCTGTTTTTGCTGAGTTCCATTACAGCTACATGCTGATCTTCACTGTTTATCAGGGATAGAGCATGTTGTTTGTTTGTTTGTGTGTGTGTGTGTGTGAGCGAGCGAGTGAGTGAGAGAGTGCACGTCCTTGGATGGCCCTGGATTAAATTATACTGGCGGATAAAAGGTTTTGCTCTGTCACCCTTCATAATGTCAGAGGAATTCACAGATACGTAAACACATAGATGCACGCATTAATTTTTTTAATTTGGACATTGTAGTTGTTATCCTTCTCCTAGTTGGATTTGTAAATTAAAAAACCATCAGATGCCTAGTAGCCATTTATATCTGTCACTGAATGTTTGGAAAGGCTTTACATTTTCATTACAGAGGACGGCTTTGGGACAGGCTGCTCAGATAAAACGTAAACTGATTTTTTTCTGTAAACGTCAAAGATAAATTGGAGACTAAACATTTGATTACATTTTAGTTTAGACAGATAGAGGCCTGTTAAAACCCGGCCCAGCTGCTTTCAGGACATTTTATGATTGTGCTATCGCTGTCTTGTCACAAGTCTTGACGTATGTGTATATGTATATACACACACACAACTTCATACAAGTTTATTTTCAGTGTTTTCGAAAGACGTCTCTTACGCTCACTAAGCTGCGTTTATTTAATTTATTCCTGTGATGGCAAAGCGGAATTGACTGCAGGCATTAGTCCAGGCTTCAATGTCACAGGATCCTTCAGAAATCATTCTATCATGCTGATTTGCTACTCAAGAAACATTTCCTGTTATTTTCCATTTTGAAAGCAGTTGGGGGGAATTAATAATACATTTGTTTCAAGATTTTCTGACGAATATAAAGTTAATTTTTAGTCTATTTTTAGTAACAATGTAAAACTACTAAATCGATATTTACATTTTGCTGAATATATGTGTCAGTTTCTTTAATAATGTACGATTGTAATGGCAATGTATTATATGAAGGGTTAATGCAGACATATTTGTAAAATGATGGAAAAATGTGTAATATTCAAACACAAATATTTTTGTAGAAACAAAATAATCTTAATTTAATTGTCTAAAAATGTATTAAGGACATAGTAAAAAGTCTATTGTTATAATATTTTACATTATAGAAGGTAGCTAATTTTGCTTTCAAAAACCATTCAGGGTGATTATGTTGATTAAATAGATAAAAAATCCTTTATGTTGATGGTAGCTATTGACTTCCAGAATATTCTTTTTGATACTATGGAAGTCAATAACTACCACTGTTTAGTTACCAACATACTGCAAATCATTTTCTTTTGTGTTCAACAGAACAAACTCGTAGAGGTTTGGAACAAGTGGAGGGTCAACTGTAGCACTATCCCTTTAAAAATGTTATTTAAAACATGTTTTGTACTTAACATTCAAGCGCAGGTGATGCAGAACAGATCTGTTTATTCAGCCATGTTCAGATTGTGAATTTAAATCACTGAAATTGTCGTTCACAGAAGCTATTCTCTTAACAGTTATCCCTTTGTGTATTTATATTAAAATCAATTTAGCAATTAGCAATCAAAGTCAAGGCCAACAGAGGTTCACAAAAGTTCCTACACACTCCAGCTGTCTTCTCCTCAGACGTAATGAAGAACCAGTGAGGAGAGAAGGATGATGGGTGTATTAAGTGCAGAATTTCCGCCGGCCACTGGCTGCTTGGTAGGCACTACTGTGACTGGAATCGCTGGAACCGCTGTACTCTGACTCTGGCTCATCCCAACCACTGTTTTTACTGTTGGTGATGTTATTTTCCTTCGGTTTTCCAGCACTACGCCTGATTCTTGATCCGCTGCTGCCCCCTCCAAGGCTTCGAACCACTGGCAGCGGAAGTCCTTCTTCCAGAGATCTATGTAAGCGGTGGGAAGCTCTCCCGTGGCCCGGACACCTTCTGCCCCGTTTGGGAGAAGCATAAAGTGTGCTGAAGGAAGATGCAGGTATGTGGGGTCCTCGGGTTTCTTACGCACACAGCGTCCACGGCCCTGACACAATGAGACTCCACAGAGACGTGCGGCGGTTGTCACATTGACAGCGTACGGGCCAAGAACCCGACGAACATACGAGCCGAACTCTGAGCAGGATTTCTGTAGGAGGTGTAAATAATATCAGTCTTACAGGAATCTGTAACGACTAATGAAAAGTGTTATAATGACTAAACTAGAAGGTGAAGTGGTATGCACTTATATATTTATACACAAATAATAAATAAAGTTATTTCTGGCTCAGCAAAGGGGGCATTTTTAAAATCATATCTACAGTAAAAAACAAGCAATGTTGTGAAATGTTACAATATAAAATACTTGTTTTCTATTTTAATGTATTTTAAAATGTTTATTCTTTAAAAATGATTAAAGTCCGAAAACCTTTGAAAATGTGTTGAAATGATTGAATCATTACCTGTGTTTTAACTGCTAAGGATTTTTCCCATATTATGACTCCAGATGCTCCCATAGCAGCACTCTCTCCAATTGTGTTCACTAGATCAGCCTGATACATATACAATAAAAACATAATTACGGGCTTGTACCGATTGACAACAAAGTCCTTCCACCGTTACACTGATTTTATACTATTTTGCATTATGTTAAATTATATTATATTGGCTCAACAGATTTCAGCTTGCTATCCGTTACCTCTGAGAGAAAGGAGCTAGAAGAGGCGTACACAATCTTTATCAGCGGAAACACAGGAAGATCAAAAGTAGTCCCTGCGAGAGCCGCCACTCGCAAAGCCTCTCTGATCTGATTGGTTGCGTAAAGCCACGTCCCTTTAGTTCCCTCTGGCAGCTTTTCCAGCGATAGGGCTGGATAAAGGGCACCGCTTCGCTTCCAAAGCCACATCAGCTCATCATTAAGGGCCATTTCTGCGGCAGGGCACCGTCCCGTGTAATTGGCTAAAGCTATCTGGGTGGAGTCAAAGTTATAGCAGTTAGGAAATGGGGCCATGCCCCATAATCTTTGTGGGCGGAGTCTCTTCACCTCCCGCAGGGTTTCCATCATAATGGACTGTGCTGCTGCTTCAAAGTCAACCTGAGAGGAAATTAAATCATCGATTTAGACAACATAATACAAAATGATAGTCTCTGAATATAATATAATTCGTTATAAATCACCTGTGACCATTTCTCCACTTCCTCTGTGCTCCAGTCTGGAAAAAATCCCCGGAGAAGTGCCCTCGACTCCACAAGATACTTTGTTTTAATTCCCCTGTTCCTGTTCCACTGAGGCGCCCACTCCTGCCACCGCAGCACCCCTAAACCAGGTGCTCCTGCTTGGGGTAAAGAGGTCGTCAGGTCGCCCTCCACCCGCTGTAGGTGAAGATCAAGGCTGGTGTGTTGTGGTAGGCCACCATTGACAGAACGGTCCTGAGCAGTGAAATATGGGTAAAGTCCCAGTGTGTCCTCATAAAATATTGCCACACGACCTTCCCACTCCATCCCAAACGCAGCTGGGTCAGGCCGACCCAAACAGTCTTTATCTGGAACACCCCATAACACCAGGAAAGGCTGGCCGGCGAGAAGAGGTGCCCGGGCAGGACCGCATACACATGGATGAGTGAAGAGACAGAGGAGGAGGAATCGGAGAGAAAGGAAGAGGATGACGAGCGTGTGTTTGCTTCCAGCCATGGAGTTGAGTGAGAGGTTTCAGGGCCCCTCACCCCAAAACTCGCACAAAAGCCTCCTTGGAGAGGGATAATGTCTGGAGATAAAGACATATGACATCTTTAGTAAGGTATCCGTTTCCTTTTTTTTTATAGGGAAGTTATTTTGTGAGGATATATGTTTTGGCATGTTTATGTCCATGACGCCACGACTTCAGTTGCATATTCTTTCATTCATTTTAAAGAAACAAGAGGCTTTCAGTGTAAACAACTGAAATTTAGGAGAACTTGTGACAGAAAAAATCCAATTAATTATTTAATTAATTAATCCAAAAATTAATTCATGTGTAGACCTATGTGACTATATATTTCCTAACGATATTTTATATATTCTTTATATATATATATATATATATATATATATATATATATATATATATATATATATATATATATATATATATATATATATATATATATTGTTATTACGGATATATTCCTTTGTTTTTCCGAACACAATTCTAACCTTTTTTTGTGTTAAAAATTGACAGTAATCATAAAAAAGCCTGAAAGAATAGTGTGATCACAATCCCTGTTTACCAATTGAAAATATAGAGCCGCGACGCTACGTCAGAGGAAACAAAGGGAGACACTTTAGGATAATTAATGCTAACGGGATTAATTAGTGCTGCCCAAATTCAGCGCTAAACACTCTTTAAAGTGTACTAATACGAGTCTGCAGTTCACAAGCTTTTCATCAGAGGGCGCCAGAGGGCCAAGCAACGCCTGCGTCTCATGCAACTGACGCAACGTATTTATCGATATCTTTACCGATGTTCTTTGAAAACATACTACAGCAACATACTCATTTCTACTTTGTTATTCGGCATTTACTGTTTTTTAATGGTAAAAGAAGTTTAGCAGCTGTTGCGTTCGTGTATTCCTTGAAAACACAGTCCACTGCTGTAACCATCCCAAAATAGTCTAAAACGTAAACCATCCTTTCCAGCATGGATGAAGAAAACCGTGTACATGGACACTATGTATGTAGTTTATAGCACAATTAGCACAGTAATTTCTACTTAAATAAGCCGTACTTATCAAGGCGGACAAATTTGTGGCTCTCCGCAAATTGCTAAATGTAACATGAACCTATTTTACGCTGGAGGGCTAACTCTGAAGTGATTTCGGCCACTCAACCGTGCCAGATAACAGCCGTGACACACACTGTTATGTATGTGTAATGAACTGAATGCAAAGTCAAATGAGTGCCTTTCTCTCTGAAATTGAAACTGAAGGACCTGAAAGCTGTTATCGTTCTCACACATTCAGAAGCTGTGTTGTTTTTCATCAGGTTAAAATCGGCTATGTCAAAGTAAGCTTTTGTTGTTGAGTGTGATAGTTTTAGGCCAGGTCCTGCTTTCGAGGAAGCGGCTGGGAATCAACTTAGCTTTCATAATGTCAATTTACATCTCATTTGCCTAACATTTGGGGCAAAACACAACCGGTAGTTTGGTTTCCTTCAGGTGCTTAAGGAGATGGGTTGTGTTACTCACCTCTGCATTGGCAGATCAGGTGTGTGCGCCTGGATCCCCAGGTCAAAGAATCCAGAAGATAAGGTCAAGATGATGAGATCTCCTCTGAATGGGGAACAATCAGAAATGAGTGTTTCTCTGCAGGTTCGAGCGTTCGGGTCTCCTGGCTGGTTACAGGAAGCCACGGAAGGTAGAGACTTCAGCCCAACCATGAGTGATGAGATGACAGGCTGTCCTGACAAAAGGATGGATGAAGTGACAGAAGGAGGAAATAGAAAGAAAAGGAGGCTACCTCACCTTCACCAGGGTAATCTGTTAGTAAGTAGGGTCACCACAGACCATGACAATCACATGATCAGACTCACCATAATCCCTTAATCCGCCACTCCTTCCTAGCAAACACACCTAATTCAAAAACACGCACACACACACACACACACACACACAGAGAGAGAGACACATCCATCCAAGTACACATATACACAAAACTGTCACAGTGACACAAATTTATTCAAAAGAAAAGAAAAAAAACTTTTTCTTCCTGTTTTTTTTTTCATTTTTAGTACACACCGTACCTGTCATGAAACAGAACATTTAGGTTTAATGGATGACTCTCATCAAACTATACCTTTCATACCTTTTTTTTTACTTTTAAATCTATCTCTTTTCCTTCCTGCCTTTCTCCCATTCCTCTCTTTTTTTAATTTATCTGTCAATTTTCTGAAATCTATTCCCATTTCCTGAAAAGGATCACTGGCAAGATTATTCACAATTATATCATCCAGACATAATCTGTCATAATCCTGATCTTTTCTATAGTCTCTGTTAGTATTACAGATAAGATAAAAGAAGGATTTGGCATTCCAGGTTGATTATCTTTCTTATGTCCATATTAAAATGTGTAGACATAAATGTCAATCTTTTATGAATATTTTTGAAATGTTAATAAGGGAGTTTTTTTCTTATCAGGCTAGAAAGTTTTTTTTTTTATGAAAGACAAATATTTACAGTGTTACAAAATATTTCTATTTCAAATAAATGTTGGTAAATTCTGTAAAGAATCCTGAGAGGACGAAGAACAATGTATTAAGCAGCACACATTTTTAACACAGATAATAAAAATATGTTTAAAATTGTTTAAAATTTGTTTAAAATTTAAAAGATTGATTTCTGCAGGATTATGTATATATATATATATATATATATATATATATATATATATATATATATATATATATATAATACTACATATAACATTACTATAATATCAATAGAAATAGCGATACTAATAATTATTTTTTATAATAATATAATAATTATAATAATTCCTCTTATCAACTTTTCATTACTGTATTTTAATCAGTTTTTATTAGTCTTGGGGAGCACAAATTCTTACCAACCCCAGAGTTCTGAATAGTAGTATAGTAAATAATATACTGATATTGTTTACATTTTAAATACTGTGTATATATTACATTATATATTATAACACATTGTATGTTTTATTTCATAATTTCAGTACTTATGAAAATACATTTGTAAAGCAAAATTGTGTTTAACAAGATGTACTAACAAAATAGAATACTTAATTAAAATAATTTTTCTATATGTACATTTCTTTGAAATGTGATCTGGAATGATTCACCAAAATGTTCAGGTTTCTATTAGACTGTAACATATGTGACAAATCTGAATGAAAGTAAGGCTTCTGGTAGGCTTTGTCTGTTCTCTATTCTCTAAACACCTGAAACTGACCTCTAATTGCAGGTTCACTTATGCTTACTTTTAGTATTGTACTATATTTAGTTATCAGTATGTTCATGTTATGTGTGTGTGTGTGTGTGTGTGTGTGGATGTCTTACCTGGTCAAGGTTATGTGTGTTTGTGTGTGCATATGTTTAGTTGAGATTATCTGTTTGAGGTATCTAAGGTGATGCCTGCTCTCCAGGTCCGTCACCATGGCAACGGCTCAGATGAGTCCGGCCCAGCCAGCGGATGGGGGTTAAGGATGTGTGTGTGTGTGTGTGTGTGTGTGTGTGTGTGTGTGTGTGCGTGTGTGCGTGTGTGCATGTGCGTGTGTTCATGGTTTGTATATGGACATCCAGTTTTGTAGAAGCAGGTTTGACAGATCTGTGTGTGTGTGTCTGTGTGTAGAGTTGGTTTTGGTAAGACTGACCTTTATGTCATCATGTTTGATATGCAGTTAGACTGAACAGTGATGATATGAAAAGTGACTTAGTGAAGACAGATTATCAGAACATAGACTCATCTTAAGGTATGAAATTGTACTCAAGAAGTCACTTTGAGAGAGAGTATGTCAAACATCTAGCTTGTTATATGTTCTGTTTTTTTGTATATGCAGATGGAAACAGGTGTGTAGGCTTGGATTTGACCTCGGTCACCCCACTGAGCCACTGTAAACACCTCTAACTCCAGTTTATTCCCTTAGTCCTGCTTTTCACACTATCACTGCTCGTGTGTTTTTCTGTTTTACCGCTGGGCAGTTACAATGAAGACAGTTTAAAGCTATTTTTACTAGTATTTTGCATTCACTTGTTATGTGAGCAGTGTGCATTTAAAATGAGTGTGGATAGAAAAATGCCTGCTCGTTGTATCGCCTTTCTCAGTATTAGCCAGTATTTTAATATTGGCCTTTCTTTCCATGAAATGTTTTTCATGAGGATGTTTGTGTCATACCAGGAAAATGTGAGAGGGGCGTGACTTTAAATAATGTATTTGCTAAAATATGGTTGGCTACTAGAATTTTGTGTCCAGAATGTGAGCAGCTTCCGTGAATGCAACTGAATAAAAAAGTAGTATGAGGAAAAATAGCTTTTATCTAGCTGATGAATTTAGTTTTGTATTTTGTTCTTCTTCTTTTTTTGAAATAGGTTTATATTCTCCTCTATTTGATTAAAAATGTCACCTGGATCAGCAGGTCAATCATCTTAAATTAGCAGGTGGACCAGATGAGCGTGTGTGTGTGTGTGTGTGTGTGTGTGTGTGTGTGACAGAGAGAGAGAGAGAGAGAGACAGGTTTGGCTGTACTTGTGAAGTCCATCTCATAAATACAGTGAAACCTGTCAAATTTTTGAGGACATTTAAAGTGTTCCTTGCGGTTTGAATGGCTCATAAATCATGTTTTTCTTCAAAAGTGGAAATTGACAGGTTTCTGTGATGGTAAGGGGTGAAATATAAAAAAATATACCAACAAATGCTTTTGGATATACTTTTCAATGTTACTTTAAAGTTAATGTTTATCACATGGTTTACTTTGAAAAGTAAAAGCAAAATGACAAAAATAATTTCCTGTGGTCAGAGCTTAGCTTATATTGAACCTAGAACATTCCTTAACTAACTTAACTTAAGACTGAATCCTAACTTCAACACCTCAAACCAACAAAGCCTGTAAAATGTAAACTCCTGTTATTTACATAAATTAAATTACATTTTTAAATAAACATTGTAACAATATTTCAGAATATTAGTTTTTACTGTAGTTTTGATCATCTAAATGCAGAGCATAAGAATCTTACAATCCACACTTTGGATTCATTTTTAACTTACGTGTTTGCAGTAAAACACTATTAGTGCACTTTTAATGAGCAAGGATTGTTCTAGAATGAAGTTAAAAGCTATTGATTGACCATCATTAATATCGGTTTATATCAGTTTCATAATTGCTTATGTGTCAGTTCTAAGATTGATTCTCCATTGCATGGATTCATAATTACTTCTTTTGTGTTCACAGAAAAACAATTAAAGTCATACAGCTTTAGAGCGAGCAATTGATGAACGATTATCATTGTGCAGCACTGCCCTCTTGTGATTATTTGAGTTGTAAGGAAATGACAGGCTCTCTGATGGCATTGCTTGATAATGATCCCGTGTTGTATATTTTTGTGCGTGAGTTTAGCTATATTCCTATATAGTTTACTCGTCATGAAATGTACATACATGATTGTCACTAGTGCTTCGGATTAAAGAAAAAAACATTTCAGCAAAAGTTGTTTTTGTGCGAGTGTAAGAGCCAAAATGGTGAACTTTCCTCAGGACCCCTAAGGTCCAAAATCCCCCCAGACTTTGAAAATCCTTCTCTCTCCTCAGGTGGTTTATCCCTGTTGTGTGTAACTGTGTGTATTTGTGTGTCCGTGTGTGTAAATGTGTTTCGGACCCAAATGACAAAAGGAGAGTTTGAACGTGGCATGAAACCGGAAAAAGGTCCACAAAGAGTGACAGAGAGATGGGGACAAAACCTTCTGGAGGAGAGAGGAGGGGTCGAGCCTTTGATCTGTCTGCTTTCTGAAAGAGGAGGAACAGAATCACAGGAGCAGGACGAAAAGAAAGAGAGAAAGAGAACGAGAGAGAGACAGTGAGGGAGATGGAGCGAAACAGGGAGAGAGACGGGAGCAGATTGTAATTCCTCCACGGGTGGAGCAGATGGGGGTATATTCAGGAGCTACAGAAGTGGCTGTAAGTGCTGGTGGAGGAGGGGGAAGGTCGGAAAGAGAGAGAACTGGGAAAATAGAGGGAGAAGGACGAGGGTGGGAGAGAAAGGGGGAATCTGAGGAATTTCCAAATGAAAGGAGAAGGTTTTTCTTTTAATGCGATTAAAGTTTTCCATCTCACTGCATCTCCTGCAGACAGTTCGACTCTGAGAGCAACATCCCTCAAGAGTGTGTGAGGCAGAGTTTGTGTGTGCTTCTGTGCGTTTCTATGCGTTTGACTCAGTGAACCTGATGGCTTTGAATATGATAAGTGTGGGCGGAGTTTGGAAAGTATTTCAGCAGTGAGTTAAATGCACTTTTTTTGTTGTCACAATATTCTGGGCTCAATATTTAAACTTAATCAGCATTAGCTGTGGCTTCATGCTGATGACCACAAAATTAGTTTCAACTTGCCCCTTCTATTCTAGGTCACACTGAGACTCTTACAATGGAAGTGAATGGGGCCAAATGTACGTTGAACTATTCGCTTTTTCAAGATAGAAATAGCATAATGATTGTCATGTCAATGCTGTGAAATTCCCCAAACCCCAAGCCAACAGTATACATTTAAACAGAAGAATTCATGTGCTTTTACAAAAAAAATAAACTAGAATTCAATAATTTGGGCTTGGTACGTTTAAAAAAAAACATTTACTTTAAAATTATTTTTACAGAAATTGCAAGTTCATTTCACAAATAATTGCAAAAAATGTTAAGTAACCTAATTATACATTAATTTTAATGTAGCAAGGCTACAATAATATAGTAAACATTTTTATTGTGTGCTCATCAAGCCTGTATTTATTTATCAAAATACACAAATAGTTACACAATAGTTAATTTGTGAATATATTACATTTTGAAATAACTGTTTCCTGTTTTAATATACTGTTGTGGCTGAATATTTGACACATGATCCTTCAGAAATCCTTTTAATATGTTAATTTAAATTTTTTGAAAACCATGCCATATATTTTTAATATCTTTACTGTTTTGGTTTAATGCATTCCTTGCTGAATTAAAGCATTGATTACTTGATTTAAAAAATAAGAAACAATTGTTGACTCCAAAATGAATTTGAACAGTAGTGAGTTTGCTTCAATATCCTCTCAAAATTGGTCTGCCTCAAGTGCATCACAGGAAAGAAAAAGAGGGATGAGTCCGGATGTATTTTTGTCACAAGCAACATCATGATACAAATTCTGCGGGATGTTCCAGGTCCTAAGAAACGGAAGTACGCTACATTCTCTTCCACTCTGTTGAACTCTAAATGTGTTAATCTGAACCAGTATTCTTCCATCCACAGACATCGAGAAACCTTCACATGTGAATTCATCCATGTGTGCTGGCTTGCTGACATCTCTCTCTGACTCATGAACTTCAGTTTAGTTTTGTGTGGGTATAGAAATGGCCTTTCGATTTAAGGGTCTCTATATGTTCTCTGCATCTGCGTCTGTGAAGTGGGAGTGTGTAGAGATTTTACGATGTCCTTGTGTTTACTGGGGTCATGTAGGTGTATATTTGTCATATGTAACAGATATTGGATTTAAACGGAATATTCTCAACTGTTTTAGTGCGATGTCTCACAAACAGCCTCATACACGACCACGCAACCGTGCCTGCTGCTTCATCGAACAAATTATTTCATCTAGCACCTCAAAAGAACTTCACAAAATGCCTTAACAATTACCTCACAGCCCCAAACTAATTTCTCCTCTTTGTTATGGCAACACAGGGGTTTTCAGCTCTGAAGGGACCACTAAGAACGTTCTCTCTCTCTTTCAAACTCACTCACTTAAACACACACCCAGCAGGATTCTCCTCCCAGCATGCACTTCTGTGTGCAAACACATTCCCTTAGCCGCTGACCCCCGGCCCAGCTGTTACCATGGTAACCGGAGCCCCTCTCCATGACGACTGCTACCACCTCCCCATGGCTCAACCCAGGCCAAGGATCTCCAGGTGACCAGTACCACTTTTTCTTTTTTGCTTTCCTTTTCATTTAATTTCACTTTTTTGGTTTTGGTTTCACAGTTTTTCCCCCACCTGTTTAAATTTGCTTCCCTCCTTGCTCATTTTCTGTCCTCCTTTCATGTGTTTCACTCTTTTTGTCTCATCACATTTAATTAAAAGTAACAATATTTTGGTGGCATGATTACAGTTAGTCACTACTTTTTTTTTGCCAACTTTTCAGATCGGAAGAATTAATGATAAGCTAAATATGCAAAGTAACCATAAACAAACATTGTTAAAACTCTTAAGAGCTGGCACATTTGTATTACAGTCTCTTATGCTTGTTAACTGTAATATTGTTCAAAACATTCATTTGTATATTTTTATGTTTTAACATGTAATTAATTTCTGTGATGTGGGAAAGCTACATTTTTCAGCATCATTACGTCAGTCTTTAGTGTCACATGATCTTTCAGAAATCATTCAAAAATCATTATTAGTTTCAATGTTGCCACCAGTTGAGCTGCTTAATTTTTTGTTGTTGTTGATATATAATCATATATTATATAATTTTGAAAATGCTTATTTTGAGGGGAAGCAGAAACATGTTTTCGTTAAATGTAAATGAGCTGCTGCTTCGGCCCCCCATTTGCAGATTTGGGTTTTGCCTTACAGCTTGTTCCATAGATACTCTGCTAAAAAATAAAAAAACAACAACATATGTTGAAAAGCAGCTATCACACGGCATATGAGCAGTAAACTAATTCTCTTTCATGTCTTATTGTGCTTAAACTTTCAGATAATACACACAGTGTTCTGAGCTCATCTGTGTATCCGGGGACTATTAAAAAAAAAAGTCGTTGCCTAACAGACTCTAAACAGTATAAAATGGTGGTATTATGACAGATTTGACTAGCTTTAGATTCAGATGTACGATGACTATAAGCATAGAAAATTTGATAAACAATATGATCAGCATAGGGATTGTCTCCCGTTCATTACTTGGAATAGAATTAGCTAAATCTCTAATGTTTGATTGAGTGTCTTTAATTGTGTTCCAGGATTTCATAAACCTAATCATAAAGCTCTCTGCTTATACTACTAGCGGTAGATTTCAGCCCCCAAGCAACCATTAGCAACTAATAACATGCACACACTGGCAAACACAGCTGCTTAATTGTACACGACCTACTAACATCACCCACAATTGTTAAGAAGTACCGATACATTTCGTCCAATCAGCAACTCTCTAGTGCCTGGACACTCGAGCTTAGACTAAACTACATTTCACCTACAGTGTGTAAGATTTAATGGCTCATTTCAACCAATTTGAATTAGAAAAATGGTTGGAACTCATGTTTTCGAGTATGTCTGCTTTTCTCAGTGCACCGTTTTTTGTTGTTTTTAGTTTGGCTTCTTAATTTGATTTTAGTTTTTTTCTAATAAGCGCCTGAGGCACTAGCAGACTTGTTCCAGTAGTTCTTCCAGCGAGCATCAGAGCTGGCTGAAGGTTAGGTGCTGAGGTTTATTACGTTTCAGCCAAAACTGCAGTTTTCTGTTATTAAAATTTCAAGCTTCATTTAAGTTCTTAGCACTCGTGTAGGTTCAGCGTGTTCGAACGACGGAAAAGGAAAAAAAAAAAAAAAGTTTAACGTACACCACTGCCACACTCACTGACTATACTCCTCTCTGCCTTTTCCTGTCTCCTGGCATGTTCTGACCTTTCTCCCAAAAGACCAGCAATATGTGTGTGCGTGTGTGTGTTCATGTGTGTTTTTGAGTGTGGTTGATTGGGAAATTGAGATATTTACCGCATTCCATTTCCCTGCTGTAGCCATGACAACCACTCAGCGGGAAGAGCTGCCTGTCTCACGCAAAAACACACGCACTGACTAACACACACACACCGCTACCCCATAACCTGGACACAGAGAGTGGGAGAGAGATGCACATGGCTGACAGTAGCCTAAGGCCTCAAATGGTATTGATTACCTCTCACCGTTCAACTGTTATTTTTACAGCTGCACAACGATCACCGTGTCATCATAACTAGCGGTACACTGATTGTTTCGTTATGCCCCTGTTAATGTTATTAACGGTTTCTATGGACACTTTAACAGATTGCTGCTGCTTTGGCAACTCTTTATCCAGTAGGTGAATTGGCACCGAAGCTTTCTTTAATTGAGGAGTGAGACAGAAGGAGAGCCAGAGAAAGAAGAGAAAATTATCCTGGAGGGGATCGTTAAAGACTACTAATGTAAGTCAAGAAAGAAGAGTCTCCTCAGAGACACATCCTGGCCATTTACTGAGCTCTGTGTGTGTGGGGGAAAGTCACAATGCATCAAGATGTAGAGGAAGCAGCGACAGATCTGCATATACTGTGATGTACATTCAAGTGAAACGGGTTAATGAAAAAGTTGATTATGAAGGTGCAGGGTTTTATGCGAGTCCAGCATACATCGTCAGAGAGAGATCTGCCTTTTCCTTAGCAAATCGCACTATTTAATGCAAAGTCATATTCTGTTAGATTTATAATATGTGCATCATTAATAACATTAAGACATGTACTAAATTTAATCATTAATTTGAGTCACTAATTGAGTAAAGCAAGGCACTTTAAGTGTTTTCCACATTAAATGTTTTAGAACGTGCTGCTTTTTTTTAGTGATTTAAATATTGCAGCAGGCGCTTCATGTGGTTTTTATAAATGGCCAAAACTTGCATTTTGTTCACATTGTTTTGTTCTTTAGAGTGGTGATGTAATATTTGTGGATTAAAAACAGGTGGAATATTGACAGGATTGTGCTGCAGAGTTGTATAATTTCATATTTGCATACATGCATACAACTTAACTGAATGAGAGAACGAAATAGTGCAGTTTGGTGAAGACTGATATAATATGAAAGAACAAATTAGTACAGTACACTCTAACAAAAACTAGTATGATGTGGCTTCCTTCTGACTAACATGAGAGAATGAATTGTGAAGAAAAAAATGTGTGTAATTCAGTCACGGTTTAACTAAAAGCAGAGAACTCATTAGTATACGGTGTGCTCATTGACTGCTAAGTCATTGGAATTAATTCTGAGATTATGGCTATCTTTGTTTTCAGTAATAGTGCGGGGTTGTTGGCCAGTTCATTGCCTCGATATCTGTTTTTCTTCTCGATGTTATATATGGGGCTTTGTATATTTGCAACCGGATCGAAATCTTAGCCTACTGAGCTCACCACTACCTTGAACAGGAATTGCAATATCTGCAGCTTCTACAGGGTTCGAGTAGACACAGCTTTCCCAATGCTTCTGGATAAAAAGATAAGAAACAGAGATTTCACCCTTGAGTGAATGAGGGGATGGTCTTAAAGGAACTCAACCCTGACAGGAAACCTCTGACAGAAATCTACAGCAGACTCTAACAAAAAATCGTGCTCCTCTCGCTCTGAATAAATGCACGCTGATGTTAACGTTCATCCATGTAGCAATGTACGGGGTGGGAGTGATTGCTAGAACATAAAATGGCTGATGTAAAATTGAAAGTACTGAAAAAAGTGTTTAGATGTGTGTGTGTAAGTGCGGGGGGTGGGAGGGCTGCGGAGCTCTGTCAGAACTTCTCTTCCGCAGGCTGTCATGATCAAAGAGCTGTTGGACCCCCTATCAGACTCACACCTCATGCTCACATATACACACAACTCAGCCAGCCAGTCGCATCACATACACACACACACACACTCAGTGCTCAATATACCCAGCCATCCATATCACAAGTATACACAGAGCTCTACACCTGCAATTACCCGCATAAATCACTAATTAAAGTGTGTGAGTGCGTTGTGTAGACGTGTGTGCGGTTGTGTTGTCATTTACTACTGGCACTGGTCTGGCTGCTGATTCAGTGGTTCTAAAACTGTGAGTAGATGCTTATTTCAGCTGTGCCTGTGTGTTTGTGTGTTTGTGTTCGAGCGAGTGTGTTTCAGGTGCCATGCGTGTCTGTTCCCTGGTGTGTGCGTGTATGCGTGCCCATGTGTGGAGGCTGTTCTTTGTTAGGTAAATCCCAGTTGATTATGCAGTTCATTGTGTGGTTGTGCTGGTGCGGCGTCCAGAGAGCTGAGCATGGAATTCTGACGGGGAGCCTCGCTGCAGACCAGATGACTCTCATGATTTTCCTGTCCCTCTTTTTGTTCCAACGGCCGACGCTGCTGTTCGCACAATCCCTCCGTCTAATCGCACATGCAGGTGTGCCCAACTTTCAGCTGCGGGACTCAGGTAGTGTTTTCCACAGCCACGCTCCTCTGCCTGGTGAAGCGACAGATACCAAATTACTGATCAGCACTCTGTAAAGACGACTATTACACAAGCTTGTCCTTCCCAGCAATTGCTTCCACTTGCATTTCTTCAGATTTGTTTTGAATACTTAGAAATGTTTCAAACACCTGCATTCTTTGGCAGAATGATTTCGGGGGCATTCAAGCATGAGGCCTCTTAAACTCACTATTATCCCCAAAGAGATGCACAATTGTGTCTGGACTCTTTTATCCTGTAGTCTTTATGGCAGAGTGTCCCTTGGGTGGATCCGCGTGTGATATTTCACATAGATATGTCACAGAGATTTTTTTACAATTTAAAAATATATAATAAAATAAAAACCGGTTACACTTTATTTTAGGGTGTCATTGTTACAGGGCAATTATACATATAAGTATTGAATAAAATTAATTAACTATATGTATTTAGTATATACTTAGGTTTAGGATTAGGGTTACTTGCATACAATTATTCATAATTAATTGTCATTATAATATAGAATAGGTAACATAAGTAACGTAATTGTTACTCATAATTGTTACAGTAGTATCTTGTGATTGTTTTTAATCACACAATTAGAATTAGTTTGCTTTATTTCAAATTTCATCATTTTAATTACCTGCCTTCATTTTTATGAACTCTTAGTATGTGGTGTCTACTTCATTCGAATAATTGAAAGATTTGCCATTTGCCTATTGGCTTTACGATAAAAAGGAATCATATTTATCCACATTACAGGACTACTAGCAGATAATAATGAATGATTTTAATTCTTTGTATTTAGACCAACAGTATTCACCCAAATGTTGATCCAACTGGCCTAACAGAGTTGTCTGCACAAACAGATTCTTATTAGAGAATGCTGTCGATTTGTTTAGTTTGCTTGCTCCCAGCATGCATTGCAGTATGAATAAATTAAGCAGTTATAGGATTTTTTTTTTCTGTTTGCAGTCTTCGTTTATGCTGTTGTTATTTTTGAAACCACTGTTTAGTGTTTTACTCTCAGAGATCACTGCAAAATGAAAATTTGCATAATTTACTCCCTTTATTGTTCCAGACCTGTACGACTTTCTTTCTTTTAAAGAAACATAAAAGACATGCTGAGAGATATTCTTTTTTGGTTTTTTTGTCATCAGTTGAAAGTCAGTAGTCACAAACACTGTTTGATCGCCAAGATTCTTCCAAATTTGTATTTTTTGGTGATTTGCAGAAGAAAGGAAGTCATACAGGTTTGGAACGCCATGAAAGGTGAGAATAACAGATGTTTTTTTTTTTTTTTTTTGGTGAACTATTCCTTTAAAGATGTTTACTCAAACAGTGTATAAATGTCATATAAAACTTTAAGCTGATACTAAAAAATGTGGTGCTAAATGATCATTTATAGAAACACAATACATTTTTAATTAAGTTCTTAGTTGCCTCGATATACTCACATTTTTCTCAACAGTTTTCTCTTTTCTGCTTTTTTTCTGTTTTCTTTCTTTCTATGCCCTCTAAGACCCCAAAACCACTCACTTCAAAAAAGCATCAGGTTTATCCCGATTGGCAGTGGAAGTACAAGGCAGCCTCTTCCTGCCTCTGTGCCAACATAATTATTTTTTTCTGCGGGCACAATGCAAAACAACAAAAACAACAGAGGATGGAAGAAGAGTGACATCATTTGACATTTGCCTGGAATGGCTAAGCTATCGCCCGAAGAAAAGAAACCATCTTCCTCCAAAAAACGCCTTCAACCCCATCTCTCCCTCCCTCTCCGCTCCACAGTGATGTGCCCCGCTCGGCTCAGGGGAGACAGCAGTGGAGGGGCAAGGGGAAAGAGGGCGCGAGGAAACGCTGTGGAATGTGCTGGAGAAGAGAAGGGGGGCAGTGAACCCTCCAAATGGCAGTGGAAGGGTCCCCCACCCACCCTTCTTCTTCTTCTCTCAGTAGACACTTGGAGCTGTCTTTTGTCTCAAGGGCCTGAGTCTACAGTGTGTTGTTAGGACAACCAACAGGAACGGACGCCTGACAAAGTACAAAAAGGGGAACCACACACACACAGATTGGAGAAAGCGAAGAGGAAGGGAGGGACAGAGCAAGCGCAGGATGTCCTGGTGAGGTGTTCATTAGAATGAAGGGGCAAGATGAAGGAATAGGAGCAACACACACACACACACACACGCACAAACGCAGGCATATTTTATGGCTCTCCCACTCCCAGTGTCTCTCCTGTACTGTTAGAAGCAGAAAGAAACTGCTTTCTGGCGGTATTTGAAAGGAGGGTTAAAAAAAAGGACCTATTCAGCGGCCGCAGCCCTTTATTAACACGCGCGCTTCTGTAACAGAAGAGGGGGGAAAAATCCCCCCGCGCGCACGGAGGTTGGTCTCGTGCTCAGGTATGATGTCCTTTCTGCTCTCGCTACTCGCCTGCCATTGGTCGCCCCGGCTCCGGGGGAGGGGGCCTGTCCGCTCCCCACCCCTCCTCGCGGCGGGCCCCTCGCCTCTGTCTGCGCGAGAGTGAATGGAGGAGCGCACAGCTGCGCAGCGCCGCTCGATCTACGGCCGCCTGACTGACCGACCGGCGCTGCTGTGCCCCGTGAAAGCGGCGCTCTGATTGGGCGAGGCGACGTCCACCTGCTGGCTCACAGTCGCTACTACCGATACCTATTCACGATCATCCGAACCGAAACGCAGGAGCTGGAAACACGGGCGTTTGGGTCGGGATGGCGTGTTTTGGACCGAGGGACGCCGTTCCGCTAACTTTTCTCGTCCGCCGCTTCTGCATCGCAGACTTCTCCCCTCCGGGGTCTGGAGCAGCCGGACAGACACTTTCCCTTTATCATCTCTCTCCTGTCAGACTGCTGCGCCATGGCTCCTCTCATCCGGTCACTGATATTATCGATCAAGGGCTCCTCTGTCTATCTCTGTCTGACTCACTTATCTCTTACAGGGCAAACTCGAGAAAAATGAGGCTACGTCAAACACTTAAAACAGAAAAGCAGGTACCAGTATGGCACGTAGCTTTAACATTTATGCCGTAAAATTAGTATTTGTAGCAATTAGTGCTTATTATTATATTGCTCATAGGAATTGATTATACAGTGACTTTAAAACCGCTTTATTCTACATTGGATCAATGCTGTTTATCTGATACTGGGACATATTTCAATACCGACCCTAATCTATTAAACTAGTGACTAACCATTACTCTTTAGGTATTAGTCACTGTCCCAAATCATTTACAGTGATTTACACACTTTTTGTAATTGAAACCTATAAAGATTTGCGGTTCAGATATCAGCTGTTTTTTAGTGTGCTACTTGCGATTGAAAATGGTACCAATTCGACTTTTCTAGTTTACCCTATTCTTTATGTAGTAACTATCCGTATGTATTCTAGCTTGACTAGAACCTATAATTCTAGCAGCCTACCCACGAGCCTACTAGTAGTATCGTTAACCTCGCTAGTGGTATGCTTATCGCAAAATGTATTTCACATTTTAAACGAATTCGTTCCAGTAACCCAGTGGTCTAATAATTGCAATATTTATATAAAAAAAAAAAAAAAAAAAAAAAAAAAAAAAAAAATCGTCAAATTTTAAAAAGCGACCGTAGCCAGCCGGATCTCGTGAAATGAATGGTAATGCAGCTTGCCACGAAAGCCTGCCCGTGTGTAGAGAACAGAAATGTTGCAGGAATGTCACACGGACGTTTCCAGTCGTTTCATCATCATGCGTTGGTCAGTCTAATGTCATGTATGACACGGCGACGACTTGCGCTGCTAGTTTTTACGCGCAGAACCGCAGCCGAAGAACACAGCTCGACCTTCATCGCGATTCATAGTTGTCCTTTTAAACCATGCACCTTGTGTGTGATCTATTTTACAAGTTTTTTTTTCTGTGTGGGGCGGCTTGTCGGCTCGCGGCTACTCCTCCTGTTGCGCGTTTAGGTTGGAGAGAAAAGACTCGCCAGCGTTTTCCCGTTTCATCGCAATGGCTGGACAACAGGTGCGTGTTCCGGGGCTCCGTGTCACCGGTGCCTCGACCGTCCCCATCAACCTCAGCACGCATCGGTTTTTACTACGATAACGGGAAATATGTGAAACATTTCATTCACAAAAACTGCGGCGTCTTCTCGCGCTTTGGGGGACATTTTAGCCCCGCGGGGAAAATCTAGCGCTATTTTTTAAAAGTTTAGGGATGTGACGTTATTTTTGTCGATGCTGTATCGGAAAGATTGTCCTGTAATGGTCACAACGGTAGTGGTGACGATTATTGCGGCGCGATATAAGAGCGCGGCAGACTTGCGCTGCTGCATTCGTCCACTAGAGGGCGCGTTACACCATAAAACTGAGGAATTGCGTTTTCTGTGTTTAGGCAAAAAAAAAAAGAAAAAAAAGAGGCTTATTGTGGTTATTGTGTGTAAATGCTTGAAAGAGATGTCGCTCGTTGCTCTTTGCCCCGTATGGCTTTTTATTCCTATCTGAGAATGCTCAGGACTCATATAGGGATGGAAGCCATGCAGGGCTGGGGGACTGTGTCGTCATGGAGACTTGGTGCCAACTGCGCTCTTCATATGCCAATCATGTGACACACATACACCTGTCCTGGCATCGGTCTGGGCACAGATGCCCATTGAGTCTGGCTGGCTGCAGGGAGAATATCTGATTCTGCTCTGCCAATCAAGTCCACAGACGGCTCTCTGAAGTCTCTCTCTCTCACACACACACACACACACACTGGCTGGACATCTGCTGCCAAGTGACGCTAAAACAGCTGTTCATTTGCATCAGCACCACCAGGTACACACACACACACACACACACACACACACACACACAAAAGTCAGGCCCAAATGTTAATGAACTTGACTGAATGAGGTTAATGTCCTTTATTATACAAACTATATCAGTTTTGAATATATGCTATGAATGCTATGCTATGAATTACAATTGTTACAACACGTCATTAATATGATCATTCATATATATATAATACACTGCTTATCTGTATCTCACTGCTCAGATCTTAAACTTATTGGGAAAAATTGAACTAATAAAATAATAACTCGACAGTTGTCTTCGTGTGTTCATTTATTGATCCATAGAACATAAAATGGGTTTGTGTTAAGAAGACAATTTATCATAGTTTGATTTAAAAAAACAAAAACAAAAAACACTTTATTGTAGTATGAAATGTTTAATGTAATAATAATAAATAATAATAAAGATTTCAGAGAAAAAGAAAGTGAAAACTAGGACGATTTGAATTTTTTTAACAATTATTTTATCACAAAATATCTACTGTAATATGCCCAATTTTTTACTTTAAATTATTCTTATTACTCTAGTGAAACGAGTTTTTATTAAAATTAGCATAAAATACAAGTTATTATTTTTTCACATCCACTTAATATAATTACTATTACCCAAATAATCAAATATTACTATTAACCAAATATTAGTATATATTATATATATATAATTTTAATATGTTTTGCTGAATTATACGGGCACTAGGAACTAGGCTATATATCATTATCGTTATCAACCGAAATATATAATGTAATATAATTAAAAAGCGTTACTTTGCTAACGGTAAAAGAAGCTTGTGTGACAGCGCCTCCTAGCGGTTAAAGAATCACGTTACCCGGTCAACGCCACAGCACCGGCGGAAGTGACGTATGTTCAGCTCCCCTGCAGTCGAAGTGCACGCTTTTCGGTGTTATGAAAGGTGGGAAACGATTGTGTTGGGTAACAGTGGTCTTTAGGTTACATTACATAAGCTGGCTCGTAACGCGGGTCTGTCTGTTTCTCTAAATACACCAGAGTTAATTTATCCCAAAGCTATCCACGATCTTTCAGCAACAGCAGAATGGCAAAGAGAAAAGAGACACAGCAGAAAACCGACACAAAGAAACCGAAGCAGATTGCAAAGAGCAAACCAGCCTCCAAAACGCGAAAAGCCAAAGGTATAAATATATATATATATATATATGCTGCCAAAATGTACTTTGTCTGGCTGCTGCTCAACTAGTCGCCGAGTTAAAATGCAGCTTTGCCGTGAAGCGGTTAAATGAATGGACTGTAATAGTTTGAATGTAGTGCACGGCTGAAGCGGACAGCTGGGGTGTGCAGGTGTGCAGAGACACTCGCTTGAGCTCTCTTGTGTAGTTTGTTATTAACTGCCGCACTTAAGTGAAAACAGCACCTCTTGTTCGGTTCATTGTGTGTGTCACCCGTGGGCGTGTCCAGCCTACATATTTAGGATCATATGTGTGTTTTGGGTACATCAGGGTGGACACGAGTACTTTGAACCAGACCTTTCTAATGCCCCTCTAAAAAATGATGTTCCTATGATGACAGACCCTTTTCTGAAATATAGGTTATGTATTCTTGTCTTTCCAAAGCCGAAGGAAGTAATTAAAATATTTCATATTTTATATCTTGAATACATTGTACAGTAGTGTTTAATATCATAAAATACTATTACTGTTTTTCTTAATACGTTGAATCAGTTTTGAATTTGAAACATGCATTTTCATTGTAATCTTAGATATGTTTTGTTTTATTTTTTGTTTGTTTTGTAGGTTGTAGATAATTTTATTGTCTCATTTGAAGTAGTTTTAGTGGCTAGTAGGTTTGAACGAAAAACGTTACGCTGTTGTCCTTGACCTGTTTGTTTTGTTTGTTTCAGAAAATAGTATGGTGGACAAAAACAACTGCAAGAACTCCAGGGTGGCATCTCGTGTGCCCAGAAAGGTCAGAGATGAGAGAACGAGCAAGTACTTCCAGGACAGTGAAGTGAAAACCGAAGAACCAGAGGACATGAGTGACCACAGTGAGGAGATGAGCCCCGTGCTCAGAGAACACTCATCACCATCGAAACAAGTCAAAGAGGATGAGGAAGAGAGTGAGGATGAGGAGGACTGGGAGGAAGTGGAAGGTGCGTAGTGTTTTTGTGAATCATTAGTCAGATGTGTTTAGATTGTATACGTTTATCTTCTATGGCAGTGGTTCCCAAATGAGGTGCACGGAGGGGGTGGTCTGAATTTTGGCAGGCTTAAAGTAGCATTAAGACCAGTGATCATTTATTTCTTACAAGCCAATCCCGCTTCTATATAAAAACAGGAAAATCGGAGTGCCATATTACGGTCAAATTAGTGACTGCATGCACACAAGCAGCGTGTGTATTATAGTTTGTCACAAAATATGCTGATTTGTATCACTTAATAGGATAAAGAACAAATATTGACAAACTGTAGATTGTGATGGATTTAAAAGACCTTTGTTGATTTTTTTTTTTTTTTTTTTTTTTTCCATGTTCAAAATACAAGCAAGAATGCAATTTCCCCCGAGTATCCAAACAGTTGCAAATGTGACAGTGATTTTAAATAACAACAAAAAATGTTATGAACATTTTACTTTTTAACTGGAGCATTCAGTTTAAAAATAATGAATGTTAAATGCCACTGTAAAAAGTTTGAGAAGCACTCCTCTATGCTATCATGCCTTTCTCACTCTTTTGAACTGTACTCTTTCTCAGAAATGGCAGAAGCTCTGGGCCCTGCGGACTCGACCGAACTAGCGGTTGAGTCGAAACCTGTGGAGATTGAGATCGAGACTCCAGACATGGTTCGCAAGAGGCAGAAGAAGTGAGTGTTTGTTATTTAAGAGTTTAACGAGGGGCTGATTGCCGAGTGGTGAAATTTTTTTAGTAAACGGCCACGAGATAGTTGCAGTCACATTCGCAAGGAGCAGTGATGGTCAGATAGATAAAAAGGAAAATTGTAACACCATGACAACTGTTTCCAGGGAGAAAAGGAAAGAAGAGTTTGAGACTTACCTTCGTCGAATGATGAAACGATTTAACAAGGAACTGCTGGTGGATACCCACAAGGTATGTGTGTGTATTTCTGCTGTAGTTTTTATTTCCAGCTAAATCAACTAAATATACACATAATAATATTCAAGGGTCCGTAAAAGTTTTTAAAAGTCTTTTATGCTCACCATGGATTTATTGATTTAATATATATATAATGATTTAAATATATATACATTTAAACATTTTAAATCTGTTTGTCTTTTTTTCTTTTTTAAAAAAAATAAAACGTAATTTCCTCCTGTGATGGCAAAGCTACATTTCCAGCATTCATTACTTCACAAAGATCCCATGACCCTTCAGAAATAATTCTAATATTGTGATTTGAGACACAAGAAGCATTTCTTATTATTATGTTAAAATGAATAGTAATGAATAGAAAAACCTAAAAAACAGCATTTATTTGAAATAGATTTTTGCTGTGTGAAGTCTTTGCTGACAATTTTTTTTTAAATACCAGTTTTCTTGAAAAAAATATCAACATCTATAAAAAAAAAAAGTGACTCACTGATCTTAAATATATCTAAAAAAAATACAGTATAACAATATTAATAATAAAATATAAATATTCTATCTGTGTTTATTGCAATAATATGTATTGGTGTTTGATCTCGGTTTCTTGGCTATATTTTATTGCTTGTATTGTACTGGTGTTTGATTTCTTATTTACTCCGTCAAACAGGTCCATCTTCTTTGCTTGTTGGCCAGTGGTTTGTTCCGGAACAGATTGTGCTGTGAGTCTGACCTGTTGGCTGTTGCTTTGTCAATACTGCCTGCCCACTTTACCACAGTTGCCACAAAACGCATGAACAATGGCTTCCTCGAGGGGCTTCTCAAATGGTAAGCCTCATTCGTCGTCTTGGATGTATTCCGCTTGTTCAGTTAAAAGAGATCTTCCACCCAAAAATAAAAATTCTGTCAATACTTACTTATCCTCATGTTGTTTCAAAAGTATATGATTAAGTCATTACATGATAAAAGTCAGTGGGCTTCAGTGTTGATTACCAACATTCTTCAGAATATCTTCTTTTGTGTTCAAAAGAAAAAAAAGCATCATTCAGGTTTTGAACAATATAAGGGATAGTTTCAGAATTTACACACCACAAAAATATTTCTCAACAAAAGTCAACTATTCCTGTGCTATATGCAAATAGTGCATTGGTAATGTCTTGGTTGTGTGTAAATTAATCATTCTTTTGTCCCAGGTTTCAAATGACATTCACATTAAACCCTGCCTTACCTGAGGAGAAGGGAGTGGAGTTGAGGATGGTGCTGGAAAACCGAATTGGCTGTTTATCAGCAAGGGACCATGAGGAAATGACCTATGTGAGGGAGATCTCGCTTACTTTGAATACAGTAGTCAGCATTTAAAGTGAATCAGAAAAGTTAATTAAATCAAAGCATTTCGTCAGCATTCATCAACGCATTTTGGTTTTAGGGCAACTTCGATCAAAGGTTTTTAAACCATTCCAAATGTTAAGTACTAATATATTTTAAGATGTAGTTTTTTCAGGACTCTTTGATGAATAGAAAGTTCTAAAGATTCAAACTTCAGTTAGAAACTAATTTTAAAAAATCACTTTTAAACAATCTAACGCTCCATTGCTGAGTTTCTTTTAATAAAAATCTTACCAAATACTGTTGAATACCCAAGACGTGTCACTCATAGTTTTGAGCAGAAGAGCCAATTGCTAATCTGTAAATTCAGTGCATCACTGCAGCTGCTGTTAGAGTTCCCAATTGCTATAGAAATAGGTGACGCTTGGGACTGGCTTGTCTAACCTGATAAATATGCTTTTTTACCCTATTTGAGCAAAATAAGCAACATTTATGACATTGTTATTGTCAGATTTAATTTATGATTTCAGATATGAATATTTAATCGTAAGCTTTTGAACACTTCTGGAGAATTTGATGTTTCCAAAACAGATAGGAGCTGTACCTGCCTGCCCAAGAGGCATTTCAAAGATGGTCCCTGAGTGCCATGATTTGACCCCAAACTTTAGAATGGAAGCTTAATATTTTTCAACCGTGTTTCTAATCTGTGATGTCATTTCCTGTAGCTGTTCTTATTGGTGTTGCGGTCATTACGGCTCTTCTGTCGATTGGTTCTGTCATTGCAACCAATTCCTCTGAAACCACCACCTGTCAGCAAGGTGACTTTGAATTAATATTATACTACTTTTTCTTGCGTACCAATTCTTGGTTTATACTTTTACTGCACTTTTTGTATTTTGGATATTTTTTATTTATTTTTAGAGCAAGACCACACCTACCAAGAGCTCTCCAGAAAAAGACCAGTCTGAGAAACCCTCTCCGGGGGCCAAGATATCTCCTGGAACCAAACGCCCAGCGTCAGCCCATAACGCTGCAGTAAAAGAGGAAAGAGGTGGAAAGAGAAAGAAAAAGAAAGAGGAAGGAGGAGAGAAAGAGACAGTAGGGGGACAGAAACCCAAAAACAGCAGAAGAAGAAGTGTAGCTTCAAAAGTGTCATACAAAGAAGTCAGCAGTGAAGAGGAGGAGCAGAGTGAAGAGGAGTTTCAACCAAACAACGAGGAAGACAGTGAAGACTCTGATGGGGCTATGAAAGTATGCAGAAAGTCAAAAGTGAAGGGAAAAGATCGGGCTCCTCGGTCGAGCGATGTCAAACAGGAAGAAGAAAGTGAAGAAGAAGAAGAGGAGGAGGAGGAGGAGGAGGAGGAGGAAGAGAAACAGGTGAAGAAACAACGACGTAAAAGAAAGGAGGGGAAAGGAACAGATGAGTGGTTGGAGGTTTATTTGGAAAGTACGGGGAAGTGGCTGTGTGTTGATGTGGATCAAGGTGTTGGCCAGCCGCAGCTCTGCTCTGATCAGGCGACTCAACCAATCACTTACGTGGTGGGTGTCGATGACGAAGGCTACCTGAAAGACCTTAGCAGCAGGTATGACCCCACGTGGCTGACCTCATCACGGAGACGCCGGGTCGAATCAGAATGGTGGGAGGAGACTATGGAGCTCTACAAGTCTACAGATACTGAGAGAGGACAGAAGGAGGATCAGGAGGTATGTGTACACTCACACTCACACTTCTGTTTGAAGTAAAATCTTAGAAAAAAAAAATTTTCTAATAGATGAGACCGGATTGTTTATACCTACTGTAAAATGGGTAATTCCAGGATAACGCACAACTTTTTTTAATACTATGACATAAATGTATAAAATACATTTATGTCAATGTCGCAAAAATAAATGATGTTTTTTAGTTTTGTTTGTGTTCTTTTTATTTTTCAAAGAATCTCACAAGAATTCATGATGGTTATTAATATTAGAAAATATAAATCGGCATTACGGTTTTCAGCATTGATAAAATGAAGAAATATTTCTGACCCTACACTTTTGATTGGCCGTGTACACACTCATATATCTTCATCGCACGTGATGTGCATTAAGACTTTCCTGTGCTCCTCATCCGCAGATGCAGGCAAAGTTACTGGACAAGCCATTGCCAACATCAATCTCAGAATACAAGAACCATCCGCTGTACGCACTAAAGAGGCACCTGCTAAAATACGAGGCCATCTACCCCTCTACAGCTGCTGTCCTTGGGTACTGCAGAGGAGAGCCAGTTTATTCACGGTAAACTCTATATAGTTTGTATCCTATACATGAATATATGGCATCACAACAATATAATGTACAGAATGAAAGATGGATGAATATTCCTTGGATGATCTGCTTTAGAAGAACATGCTTGTTTAAATTAGAAAATATATTATTATTACTCAATTCTGTTTTAAACAAAAAATAAAACTTAAAATCATAAACTGAAACATTTTAAATGGTTTAAGTGAATTAGGCATCTCAATGCTGGAAATTGAGTTTGAGATTTGCTAAAGCTTACATTTAACAGTTATGCTATTTTTAAAGATGATCTAAGTCAGTGGTAATTTAGTATTTTTAATATACTATAGCACTATTTTAAATTATATTTTATTTCTTTAACATTTTTATATTTTGAGTTCCATTTCAATTTTTATTTTAGTTTGTTTTAATAATTTTTTTGTTTTGTTTTTAATCTTTATTTTATTTCTGTTTTATTTAGTAGTATTTTAGTATCTATGTTTTTCAGCTTAATTTAAATGACAGAAAACAAATATTTCCAATACAAAAAAATAAATGTGTTTATCCTTTATTTTCAGAGACTGCGTGCACACGCTTCATTCTAGAGATACCTGGCTGAAAGAAGCAAGAACCGTTAGATTAGGAGAAGAGCCATACAAGGTTGATAATTTAACATGCTTTTTTGCTTTTCTTGTGTATTGACTTCTTTATGAAGCAAATTTTTAAAGCTAATGTCTGTCAGATGGTGCTTGGATTTTCCAACCGTTCTCGTAAAGCCAGGATGATGTCAGAGCAGAAAGACGTCAAAGATCTGGCTCTTTTTGGAGTCTGGCAAACTGAAGAATACCAGCCTCCGATCGCCGTTGACGGCAAAGTCAGTTCAAGTTATTTTATTAAAGTTATCATGTTTGCATATTTCCCTGATTGCTGATCTGTATTTATGCCTGTGTATGTTTCAGGTGCCGCGTAATGAGTTTGGGAACGTGTACATGTTTAAGCCATGCATGTTACCAGTAGGATGTGTTCACCTGCATTTGCCAAATCTGCACAGAGTTGCTCGAAAACTGAACATAGACTGTGCTTCAGCCGTGACGGGTTTTGATTACCATTGTGGATTTGCACATGCAGTGTAAGTTTGAGTGCCTTTGTGTTTGTAATAACATGTCCTAACCTGGTGGAATACAATGAAAGCTATTTTTTTCCCACGTACACATTTTGTCCAGCCGTGGATGTCAAGTTCCAGGGCAGTTTCACATCAGTGTCATTCTGTTTATTCATTTCATACAAGGCAAAAGAACAGGAGTGTATTGTGCATAAATAATGTGTATATGAACATATGTAGGTGTTTTCTGTAAAATCTGTCATTTAATTTTCATATATTTCAGTAATGATGGCTATATTGTCTGTGAAGAACACCAAGAAATCCTGAAAGCAGCTTGGGAAAATGAGCAAGATATCCAGCAAAAGAAAGAACAAGAGGTGTGTGGATTTTTTCTTTAAGTTCTTTCTTTGTAACACTGAAAAAACATTTTGTCTGAGAAATGGTACTTTTGATTTTAGAGTAAACTATTTGTGTTTTGTTAATATTATGGTTTAATCTTTTAACAGAAACGTGAGAAGCGTGTGGTGGCCAACTGGACACTACTGGTGAAAGGCCTGCTGATAAAAGAGAGGCTGAAGCGTCGCTATGGGCAGCAGGGGCTGGCATCGGAGCCAGGGCTTAAGCAAGAAAAAGAAGGACTGTCCTCAGATGAGGAGGGAGAGGGCGGGGCTCAGATAGCTCCTCCCTCTCTGACCAGTTCGTGGCCGCAGAACAGGCAAGAGGAACAAGAGGAAAAGATTGTAAGGCGCGTAACTAAACGAGAGAAACGTGGAGAGGAGAAACATCTCTTTCCTTTTGAAAAAGTTTGACCGAATCATCCCGTCACTGTTATTTCCCTTCCCTTGTCCTCCTTTTAAATGTTTTTCTGCATTTATAAGCACGTATGATCTGTAACTCAGCTCTACATCACTATCACCAACCTTTTATAACTGCAATAGCTGCATATGCAGGGAATTTTGAAAATGTCAAGCATTTATGTTTCATTGCCTTTTCAGAATGTACATTTGTTTTTTGTATCAAAATACATATTTTTATAGAACATACTGTTGGGGGAAAAAAACGTGCAAATAAACAACAAATATGCTGGAGTTGTTGTGGAGCGTATGTGAATTCAAAGTCTTTCACTGTTTGTAAATGCCTCCTGGAGTTCTGGTCATGCACAGAAAATAACATTGGGCTAATAATTGGAAAACAGCTGCATGTTATTCTTAAATTGTCTTGATGTTTTGCAACAATTTAGTGAATACTATTGAAGTGAAGGAAAAAGAGCGACAGATACTCTCATCAAGTTATGACATACATCGGCGTGTCATGGGTTGGTTGGGACTGTAGGTGTGCACAAAACAGAGGAGTGTGATAACTATGACTTTTTTTTAATGGTAATGTGCAACCACCACTGAATCAGAACATCGACCTCCCTCTTGACTCCTCTCTGCCCCCGTATGTCCATCTCCAAACATGCAGCTCCCATAAACCTTTTTTCCCCAGAGAACCTAACTTAAACCAAAGGAAATGGCACTGTATATAAATAAATATATGTATGTATATTCCACAGGGATCTATCCAGCAATTGTAAACTGAATTTTGAATCACTGACAGAAGATATAAAATGCTAGCAAAGCATTAAATACCCAAGCAGATTATTTCCTTCATTGACGTTTCCAATTGAAGCATGACTTTTAAGGTTATTCATTGTGGCAGACATATTTTTCTGACATTTGAATTCAGTCCTTGAGCATAATATATTAAAGGGTGTATCCCTTTTCGTATTTTGAAAAGCTTATAGGCTGTAATTCCATCATAGCAAAAAACTCCCTATTCAAATATGCGTGTAGTGCACATCCCATAGACACTTTGAGTACACTGAAGTACACTAACACATTTTTTTTTTTTTACTTCACACTCAGCTTTTGTTTTCTCATTATTAACGAAGCAGGCCGGTCTTTATAGTATGAACTCGTAATGAGGGACCATTTCCCTGTTTACTTTCGTACCCACGTTGCACATCGTCCGTAAATCGTGTTTCTTGTTTTGCTGACCTACATTCGCATTAGCGTTTGACTACAAGTATGTATGTCAGTCCTGAGTATATGTGAGCGTGCGTGTGCGCTTGGCCCCTCCTCGCTAACGGAAGCCACTTCACCGCTGAAAACAGCCTCGCGCTCGGACACGGAAGTGACGCCGCTCCAGAATCCCCCCGTACTTCCGATCTTCAGCTCTGCTGCGACTCATCTAAGCGAACGGATCGGATCTCCGTCCCGAGGTCTCTCTCGAGCCGGCGTCGAGTGGCGGCACCGACGCGGTCCGGTAGGTGAGTAAAGTCGGTGTGTCGGGTACGACGGGGGGCTGTAGACGATCAGAGCAGCGGCTTTGGCGAGCGAACCAAAACGGCCTTGTTTACATACGAATCCCCGAGCTGGAGTGCGCGCTGGCGGATGATTGCAAATAAAGACCTCAAAGCGACGTCAGACCAACCGTTCGTTCACTTAAACGGGTTTAATTGGACCGCGTGCGCTTTAAACTGCGGGATATGCGTAGCGAAACGATAGATGTTCCGTGGGATAAAGCGGGAGAGAGGGACTCTGCGCATCGATCGCGCTGCTGTATGAGCTGCTCTAGAGGAGCAACAGCTGGTGCGGCCCGATTCATACGGAGTAAACAAAGCAGAAGCGGCACTGTCAGTACCGTGAGTTTGCAGTCCTTGTTCAACCCCTGCGCACTTAAACCGTGATCCGTAAACCAGCTGAGCGTGATATTATGCACTGCACCCAGCGTCGCGCTCTATTTATAGCCCTCGCTGGAATGCTAGGGATAACGTTAGACGGTGCGCGATGGCCCTTCGGGTCGTCCCGTGACTGTGGGGGTCCGAGCCGGACGGGGACGGTCGCTCACGTTGAGTTTAACGTGCACCGATTTTTTTTATTCGATTAAATCGGCGACTGTCATCACATCAGCGGGAGCTCTGATCTCTGTGATCGTCAGGCGCGCGGTCACGCGGCCTCCCCTGCTCCCGCTGTCCGGTCGGGCTGTCAGTACACCGTGTAATCCGTTAAAACGGAACGCTAAGCCGCTCTGCATGTGAGGTTATGATTGTCTTACGCTCAAAGAGACGCTTGGCCGCTGGTAATACTAAGACAAACACGTACCATACAACCTTCAGAGAGTTTCAAGGTGTGTTGATCTGTAAATACTGGACTGTAGCAGCTCCTTGAACAGTGGGTCAAGCTCAGCGAGCGTCATTGAAGTTAAGTGCACTAGCAAGGCTGCTTTTACAGCATACCTTCCATCTGGAAATAAACTACAAAGAAAGAGTGCAACAAACCTGAAAAAAAAAATCTCATTAAGTTTTGCCACAGGAAAGATAATTTTGAACAATAAAAGTCTTTAAAGACAGACCTGCTGTGATCTGTGAGGTTGTTAATCTATTGGGTATTGGGTTGTTAAAGCCATCAGGCCGTATTATTTAAATAAATGTTTTAAAATAATAATATAACAATATAATTCCTAATGGAAAAACTATATTACCTATGAAGCTCCAAAAGAACATTTACAGCATATATATTGCATATTAAGTAAACTATTAAAATAGCTCTAATATTTCACATTCATGTATTTAAATAGTTGTATATTATGATTCTGCAGATTATATTATTATGTTATTATCACACAAATAATGTAAAATTGGATGGTTATTATTGCATAATAAATTCCAGTAGTACCAGGACTTATGTTGGAGATTGAGTTCAGTGTTCCTGGGCGCTCTGCGGCCTCTTTCTTCTCACATAATGAAATAATTTCAACTCAAATCAATATTGCATGTCTATTCATATATTTATTAAGGAGCTGCGTAATAAGTGGGGAAAGATGGAGTCAGATGGTCATCATCTCAAAATAAATCCCTTCATGATGGTGCAAGTAAAATCTATTTAAAACAGCGCTTAATTTCGAGCATAAGCTTTTAGGTTAAGTATTATTTTAAGATAATGGAAAATACAGTCTGACCACGTATAAAGATACAGATACCAAATAATGTGTTTTTCTTCTCTCTTTCAGTATTTTTCTCTGTCTGAGCTCATCCCTTGCTCCGTTTCCTCATGAGTGACGGGGAGTGTGATTTCTTCTGCTTTTTTCGGTGCTGCTAAAAGCCACAGGGCCCCCTGGGATTCTCAGTCCAGTCGGGGGCGGAGAGGAGCAGCTCAATAGCTGCTGATTAGTGGGGAGCAGCTGTCAGTCAGGGAAAGGTTGGGCCCAGAGGGCTATGTCTGTGGATATGAGTAGCCAAGCCTCAGACAGTAACGAGGAATTTGAAGATGATGAAGACGTCGTAGAGGGCGACATCCCTGATTATTATGATGGACTTGATGATGACGTGGCGGTAGAAGAACCGTTTGACCCAGAAGAATACCAGTTCAATTGCTTGACGTACAGGGAGAGCCAGAGGGTACTAACTGAGGAAGTCAACAATGTAGCCAGTGCCCTAAAGGTGAGGGACTAATGAGTCTAGCAGGTTTATTGTTGGCTAACAATATTTTGCCGTATATTTCCGTGTCTTTCCAAACTATAAATTCTGGCGGTTCATGGAGTTCAGTCTGTCAGTACAGAGATATTTCTTTTTCCCTTCAGGTGTCTCCAGCTGTAGCCAAACTGGTCCTTGTACATTTTCACTGGCAAGTGTCACAGATACTCGAAAGGTAATTAAATACAGCGAAGCACGCACACACAAAATATGTACACTTTTATGGGTAAGTAATGTGAAATGGTTACACTGGTGTGATATGCTATATGTCATCTAAAACTATTTAAACAGCTGTTTTTGCAATTGCTGTGTAGTTCCTCGTAAAAAAATATATATATATTTTATTTAGTTCATTAAAGAAATTCAGCAAAGATGCATGAAGATTATCAAAAGTGACAGAATAGACTTTTATAATGTTGCAAATAAATTCAATTTTTTTTCAACTGTCTTTTCATCAAAGAATGCTGGGAGGATCAGAGTTCTCAAAAAACAGTTATTATAATAGTCTTATGCAGCAAATCAGTATGTTAGAATGATCTCTTAAGGATCATGTGACACTGAAGACTAGTCATGGCTGCTGGAAATTCAGCTTTGCTATCACAGGAGTAGACTGAATCTTAAAATATAATAATAGAGAAATCTGTTATTTTTGTTTTGCATTTAACTGTTATTGCAATAAGGTTTCACAGTTTTACTATTTTTACTGTATTTTGATCAAATAAATGGAGCCATTATGAGATTTCTTTAACATAAATGATATTTTACTGACTCTTTTGAACATTGGTCTGCATGTTATTTGTTACTGCAGGAATTTCCTAAATCAATTGAGTATATAAAAAGAAAGAAAATGCACTAAATACAGCACCTAAATTATTAAAATTAATATAATAAAAATTAACATTTGTAAAATGTTTAACCTAAAATCCTGATGTTACTTATGTCTTAATCTGTTAATATTCTTTCTGTATTTGAAGGTATAAATCCAATTCCTCTCAGTTGCTATGTGAAGCCCATGCTCAGCCCACAACCATCTGCAGATCTCTCACTGTGAGTTCCTGTAATCCTGTAATGTTTCTTAATGTAGTCTTTTAAAATAGTTATTTGATGTAAAATTAAATACAGCTCTCTCTCTTGCTCTTTCTTTCTCACTCTCTCTTGCTCTCTTTGGGATTAAACCCCCCTAAACCTGAATTCTAAGACATTCTCAGCTTTAAAATGCAATGTTGAGGCAATTAAAAATGTGCCCATCATGAAATCTGTTCTTTGACAAATTGCAGATGGCACTGAATATGGTCTACATGCAGAGTACAGTCAATAAAGGGGTTATTTTATGATAATGACAAGCTGACTGTACTTTAGTCTGCATCTTACACAGCTATTTGCCACATCAATGGGAGACATAAAATATTGATTCAAGTTGAATTATTTTATTATGTGACAAAGTGATTTGAAAGGCAAGAAACCAACACAGCTGTAAAAAAAAAGAAAAAAAAACTGGTTGCCTGGGACAACCATTATTCTGTTAATGATCATTACAGCGCATTGTTCTCTTGACTTACGTGTGTGTGTGTGTGTGCGTGTGTGTTTTCAGGCCGGGACGTCGCAGCAGTGTGGGGTGTGTCTGCAGCTGGTCCGGAGAGACGCTCTTCTCTCTCTACCCTGTCAGCACTCCTTCTGCAAGGCATGCTGGGAGCAGCACTGCACTGTACTTGTCAAAGATGGCGTGGGAGTAGGTGAGTGTACACGTGCGCGCACACACACACACACACACACACACACACACAGCACATAAAGACTGTGTGCAGTACGGTATGTATTGCTGATTAGAGTGAGCTTGTTATCTGATCTCCTCTGTGGATTGTGTTTGTCTATAGAAATTTCCTGCATGGCGCAGGACTGCTCTCTTCGCATGCCAGATGATTTTGTTCTTCCTCTGCTGCCCAGCGAGGAACTGAAAGACAAATACAGACGCTACCTCTTCAGGGACTATGTGGAGGTGTGTGTCCATCTAGGGATGCGTAATATCTTTTCCATATAAGTTACCTGCCAATTTAACAGCTAATTAGTGCTCATTGCACTTTTGATTTTATTTAGATTATTTTGTTCAGGTATTTAAAAGGTGACAGGTGTTACATACATAAAACATTTTAAATGAATGCTGGTCTGAACTTTCTATTTTTCAAAATATAAGAACTGCATTGTTGATAACAACTAGTAATTAAGCATAAATCAGCATATTAGAATAATTTCTGAAGGGTGGTGTGACGCTTAGTTCAACTTAGAGCATTTATTGTTGTTTGGCTCCAACGTGAAAATATGTATTATCATATTTTCAGAATTCTGATATCTGTAATCTTATCACATTGTAGAACAGGCACGTCTCACTAGTTGATCATAACCTGTTCATATTTCTGTGCGTCTGCAGAGTCATTTCCAGCTGCAGTTGTGTCCTGGTGCTGACTGTCCGATAGTTATACAGGTGCAGAAACCTCGAGCTCGTAGAGTCCAATGCAGCCGCTGCGAAGAAGTCTTCTGGTAACGCACACAATCACACGTGCACACACTACTCAATTCATGACTTGATTACACGTGTGTTTTTGGATTGACTGTCTGTCTGTCTTCAGTTTTAAGTGCAGACAGATGTACCACGCACCCACAGACTGTGCTACCATCCGCAAATGGCTGACCAAATGTGCAGATGACTCTGAGACGGCCAACTACATCAGTGCACACACTAAAGACGTAAGGAAGCGCACACGAGATGGTCACATTGATGAGAGTAAGTTTTATTTGACAGTGAAGATATTAATATCCTTGTTTTCTACTTTTGTGCCCACAGTGCCCTAAGTGCAATATCTGCATTGAGAAGAATGGAGGGTGCAACCACATGGTGAATATTTGTATTTTTTTTTCATTATCTGCAAAACTTATGCTGCTATGTCACATTTACTGGCTGAATTAGTTGCTGCATTCATTTCTTTAGGAGCAAAAAAAAAAAGACTTTTGAACCGTTAAAAAGGATGATAGTAAAAAAATAATTTGTTTTCTCTCTCTTTCTTTGCAGCAATGCTCAAAGTGTAAACATGGTATGTTTTTCCCAGTGATTTTTAGTTTCTAAAAAAAAATTACATCAAGTATAAATCAAGTATTTTTGAGTGGCTAGGTGGTTTTGATTGTAATGAAATTGTGTCTAGATTTCTGCTGGATGTGTCTCGGAGATTGGAAGACTCATGGCAGTGAGTACTACGAGTGCAGTCGCTACAAAGAGAACCCGGACATCGTGAATCAGAGCCAGCAGGCCCAGGCCAGAGAGGCCCTCAAAAAGTACCTGTTCTACTTTGAGAGGGTGAGACAAAAATGATTAATCATTTAAAAAAAAAATCACTTGAAAAAAACTAATTAATTTTAGCTGTGTTCCAAAACCTAGTGAGCTTAGTAGTGATCCTGACAAGTATGTTGTGCCAAAAAGTAGGCAGTAACATTATAGTTAACTCATTATAGAGACGTATCAACAAAATCATCTAATTCTATTTGTATTGTGTTGTAGTTTATTGCATTTGTTGTCCAGTCACAACCTGTGTGGTGTTCTTTTTCAGTTTAGATGCTCTCTTAATGATTACAATACAGCTGAGCTATTATTTCATTTTATTTATGAGCTGTCATACAGGTGACCGTTGTCAGTTTGTAGCAGTGAGTGAAGCGTTCTCATATTGATCTCACATGCAGTATGGAGTATCACAAGGCTCAGTACTAAGGCTGCACTGCTTTTCACGCTGTACAAGTTACTTTTTGGAGATGGTGTTGGCTTTCATTGTTATGCTGATTATACTCATTTCTACATTTCTTCACAGCCTGATGAAACATACCAATTTGCAGTTTTCATGTTAATAACAGCATTGACACTTAATCAGGGTTCCTGTGGGTCTTTTAAAGGTTTTACATTTACTTGTATCAAATTTAAGGTCATAAAAAGTCTTATATTGTTCAAGAAAGTCTTAATTATGTTAGAAATAAATTTAGGTACAGACTAGAATTGCGTTACGATTTAAACTCAAAAGGCTATGATTTTCATTTAAATACACACAAGCTCTGCAAGCCCAGCGCTGCTTTGTGTTCTGCTGTTAGCAACAAAACAGATAGAAATTGCATGCTACTGATGACTGATAAACTACTAATGACTTGATAAACTGATTAAAACATGACAAAATTGTGAAATTCCTGAAAAAGATATTTCCCACCGTTAACTTGTTTGTGTCTTTTAAAAAGTCTTAAATTTGCTAAAATTCTGCAGTAACCCTGTTTGTGATTTGGTATCAAAGCAATTATGTACATAATGTGTGTGTCCAGTGGGAGAACCACAATAAGAGCTTGCAGCTGGAGGCACAGACGTACCAGCGGATCCAGGAGAAAATTCAGGAGCGAGTCATGAATAACCTGGGTACCTGGATTGACTGGCAGTACCTGCAGAATGCTGCCAAGCTACTGGCCAAGGTACAGGCTGAATTGAGGATAATTGGGATTTTTTCTTTTCTGAATTTTATTTATTTATTTATTTATTTTTTAAAGGTTTGCTGATTTTTGAAAGGTTAAACAAAGCCTCAATTTATATATATATATATATATATATATATATATATATATATATGTGTGTATATGTATATGTGATCACTTTAAAATAAAAAAGTAGTATTTTAATAATACATTTTCATTGCACAGAAACTATATGAACACACAGTACTGATATTTATGACTTTTTTTAATTTTCAAACATTAAACCCTCAAGCTTTTATTTTGTTGGGGAAATGGGGGGTGATCTTAAAGCTTCTCCTTTTTATGTGGCAGCCGGTTTATAAGCACTTCTCATCATCGGTTTGGGAAGATGTTTGGTGCATGTTGCATTCTCAAATGTACGTTAATTGACCTTGGCATGCATTTACTGGGAAAATAAAAACTGAAAACACTGCTCACAAGTCAAATGACAGTGCCAAGCTTCACTTTGAAACAACCAGCATAAATATTTAAGTTGTAACCTTTGTGATTTGATCATTTATTTGCAGCTGTATTCTTTAGGCACAACTGTTGACACGTAAGTTTTAGTGTTTCCACACGCTTACGCTGTCTGTTTTCTCTCTCCATAGTGTCGTTACACACTGCAGTACACTTATCCTTATGCCTACTACATGGAGTCTGGACCCCGCAAAAAACTGGTAAGCTATTGCATTAAATATGTAAATCTATCATTTGAAGGTCAGATATTTCTTTGAGATCAGTCTTTGGTAATGGGAAATCTCATTTTTATTCCCTGTAGTTTGAGTATCAGCAAGCGCAGCTGGAGGCGGAGATCGAGAACCTGTCATGGAAAGTGGAGAGAGCAGACAGTTATGAGAGTGGAGAGCCGAGTGCTTATGATAGAGGGGTGAGAGATGGAACAAAAACCAGAGGAAGTTGCGAAAATGAACACTGGAATTAAAAAAAAAAAAAATATCCTTCTCTCTCTCTCTCTCCCTGTAGGATCTGGAGAATCAGATGCACATTGCTGAGCAGAAGAGACGGACGCTGCTGAAGGATTTCCACGACACCTGAATATCCGTCCATCGAATCCACATCGAAGTTCACTCTTCTCTCAACTGTCTTGCTCCCTTCTCTCCAAAGATACCCCTCCACATTTTTTTTTTGTCAATTCTCTACATCTCATAACGTTTTGTCCATCTGCTTTCTATTTTTCATTTGTAGAATCTCTTTAAGGCATTTTTCCCTTTTGTTCATCATTTCCTTCATCTGCCCCTTTTTTGCTTTCTAATATTTACTCGGCTGCAGGGTTTGAGAATAGCATGATTATGTTCAAGGATTGACATTTGCAAACATTGCATTCTTGCGTACCCACGTCAGCTGATATTACACATGTGCGCACACACACACACACACACACACACACACTCAAAACACTCCACCGAAACAGTCTAACGCTTTTCTTCCTCCATCATTGCTCCTGCCATAACTTTTGCCTTCTTTCCTTCTCACTCTTGCTTTCCTCTCGTTTTTTTTTTTCTTCCTTGAAAATGGCTGTTGATAGTTAGATCATTTAAAAAAAAAAAAAAAAAAAACCTGAAAACTGAAAAAAAAGAAAAGAAAAACAAATGATGCTGTAATTTTCAACGGTTGTACATTAATACAGAAATAGAGTTACTGAGAGAAAGTTTTTAAACCAGACAGAGACTCTTGTGTTTTGTTGTGCACACACATTAAAGATGCATTTGCACTACGCTTCCAATCAGAATTTTGCGGTCAGTAATATTTGTATGTTTTTGTAAATCTTATACTCACCACAACATTTTTTGATTAAAATATAGTAAAATAGTAATGTTGTGAAATATTAATTTTATTTTTTTTTGCTTTAATATCTTAAATGTAATTTATTCCTGTAATGGTGAAACTGAATTTTCAGCAGCCATAACTACAGTCTTCTGAGTCACATGATCCTTCGTAAATCATTATATTATGCTAGATTGATATTTAAAAAAATATTTTAATAAGGTAAGGATTATTTTTAGTGTTCATATTTTATTAAATCATATCATAATTGTAAATGTTTGTGCTGCTAAATAGAGTGTGGAAATTTATTTATTTGTATTTTTATTTAAATCCAGGTTAGAAAAAAATATATTTTAAAATACTAGTATTTTTACATTAAATGTCTTATGATTTTGATCAGTTGAATGCATCCTTGCTCTTTTTTTTTCTTTCATGAAGAAAATCCTTATTATCCCAAAATTTTTAATGGTAGTTTAGATGTCCATTTTAATTTGCATTTATGTATCTACCACGTAATCTTTGAACAAGTAACCTCTAACAAGAGAATGTTAAAGGTGTCATATATTTGCCATTTATTGTTAATACAGAACTGAAAGTATCACAAACAAAATCCTCACACTGTATTTACATCAGGTTACTATTGGTCATCCGCAACCATAAAATAATACATGGAAACTTAATAGAAAAATAATACACAATATTCAGTATTGTATATGAACCACTTTTCTTGTTTTTGGGATTTAGTAGTTGTTTTTATTAAATTAGATTATTAAATTAAATTAGACACATCTACATCTACATTTGATTAGCAACAAGTGAATATTTCTAATGGAAAAAAAATTAAAATACAAATATTAGTAAATATTAGGTATTTTGTTCACAGTACAAGCAGTCTTTAAATGGTCGTCGCGTGCATTAGAAGGGCATTAGGTGTCCTCGCGCGCTCCCGGGCCTGCATATTCAGGTCAGTTCAAAAGAGCCAAATAAAGTCAGCGGCAGAGCTCGCGAGATAAATTTAAATCTAAGAATCTCCCCTCGTGCTGAACACGTGTGCGCGCGAGATAACGACCACGACTATCCAAACAAACACCCCACCCTTCCGCAGCACCCCAGGGCGAAGAGATGGCACACAGTCTTCTATACTCGGGAATATTAAATAAAACAGTTTTAGCGAATAAACGTCATCCAGCCACAGCCCGGATGTGACGTACGAAGACACCTTATTTATACCAGCGGAAGACGAGGTCGTCCTACAGATAGACACGTGTGTGGCTTGTGTGCATTACGGGTCAGCTTCAGTCCCAAAAACAAGAGCGTGTTGGATTTTTTTGGGGATCCAGCGCCGTTTTTTTTTCAGAAACCTGAGCTTTTTGCGACATTTAATGTCTTTAGGTGTCGTAAAGACTATATTAGTTTGAGGCTCCAAGGAGACCATCACTCACCGGACTGTGTGCGTACCGGCTCACCGTCTTGAAAAACTGGACTCTTACCCTTCCTTGCGCTATGGCGGACTATTTAATCAGCGGACAGACGGGCTACGTGCCTGACGACGGTCTAACCGGACAGCAGCTCTTCAACTGCGGAGACGGCCTTACCTATAAGTAAATACCTTAACTTAGCATTCTCCATATGCTTGCTATTTGTTAAGCATTAAAACATTCTCGCCTGTCAGCACTGCAGATGTGCTCGCGCTGTACGCTGCTTCATTGAATACCGCTAACATGAGGGGTCGTTGTTGGTCCACATTAGTCTGGTTTGACGTCCAGCATGGTTATATGTGACTGAGAGCACACTGTTTTTTTTTATCTATTATGCAACTCTTTCACGTGGGTCGGTACTGCATAGACGGGTCATTATGGAGGACGCATTTGGGGTCACAAGGTCAAGTCAGGTTGGAAGGGCATCTTGGATTAACTGGTGAACTGTGGGCTATTCATCATCTGCTGTAATTTAATTCTGACAAGTACAGAAAAGGAAGCAGTGTTAGTTACCACAGTCTATTAAACCAATGGCACCCCAAGCAGTTTTTCTCGTACCAAAACTAATCGCTGTCTTCCACGCCAGACCCTCTAAATGTGCTATAAATAGGGTGAGCTTTGTGAAGCATGTTGTGGTTGCTTTCTCTTTACAAATTCTCTGGTGCCATGTAAAGCATGTTCTGTCCCCGAGCGAAAGCCTATCCGTGGCAGGTGCAAGTTTTTTCTAGAAACGCCTTTCTGTTTACCATCTAACACCAGTTGTACTCTACTGGACTGTTTACATTGGACATGATGAGGCTGCACTGTTGACGTACTCCGTTTTTATCGTAAACAGGGCGTTGCGTGACACGCTCATAAACAACATGATATGTGACATAATAGATAAAATGTCTGTCTTTGGAACATGGTTTATGTTAGTGTTGCTGTGTAGGAGATAAGGGAGTTGAATGTTGGCGAATCAATACTCGTCAACAACTCACTGAATCATATTGATTCTAAATAATTGCAAAAGACAAACACTTTTATATATATATACTGTTAATGTTTCTAAATACATGCATAGTTTCACAAACACTCCAGTCATTTGTAGGTCCCAGAGCTGCATATGATTTAATCCCCCTCACTCATATTTTCACCCATTTGTCTTCATTCTCTTTCAGTGATTTCCTTATTCTGCCTGGATACATTGACTTCACAGCCGACCAAGTGGTAAGTGAAACACTCTACATTTGTACAGTAGTAAGTTTTTTACTCTCTGCTGTGGGATGAATTATTTTTCTTGTATATAATTTTTTTTATTGTCTCTCTCTGTAGGACCTGACATCAGCACTGACCAAACAAATCACAATGAAAACTCCACTGGTCTCGTCACCCATGGATACAGTCACAGAGTCTGGCATGGCCATTGCTATGGCGGTAAGAGAACACACAAGTTTCCAACACAGAAAATTCCCTTGCTTTTATAGGCATTCGCATGAAAGCACAATAATCTGTATGTATGCACATTACAACAGAAAAGTTCATTTGCAAAAATGCTGCCTCATACTTGAATGTCAATGAAATCAATAAAATCCTCATGGGTCAAGATAGGAGTTTGGAGATGTCCATTCGTTTTTAGAACATATTTCCAAGTAGTACACTTCTAAAAGTTGACAAAACAAAAATCTTAGCAGACATAGACATAGTCTTACTCTTTCAGGAAAGTGGAGCTACGTCTTTAAACCTAAATGTACAAATATTGATCGTCTGTGCATGGGGTGTTTTGTTCTAAAGTCTAATGTGATGGTGTTGTCACAGCTGACTGGCGGGATTGGTTTTATTCATCATAACTGCACACCAGAGTTCCAGGCTAATGAAGTCCGTAAAGTCAAGGTGAGCCTCTCTATTGTCTCTTTATGTTTGTGCCAGTTTTCTTTTCTCATTATCTGTTTTTCTTCCGACCCGTACCCTGTAGTTGCAACAGCATCCTTGCATGAAGTGATAAGTGTTGAGGTGACTCCCAAGTAGAAATGCCTAATAGAACATCCCTTGACTTTTCTCCCTGCCTTTCCCTCCGCTTTTGTTCAACCCCCTATTAGAGGTACGAGCAGGGTTTCATTACGGATCCAGTGGTGATGAGTCCTAACGAGCGTGTAAGGGACGTATTTCAGGCAAAAGCTCGGCATGGATTCTGTGGGATCCCGATCACTGACAGCGGACAGATGGGCGGACGTCTGGTCGGCATCATTTCATCACGAGATATCGACTTCCTTAAAGAGTCAGAGCATGATCTGCCTCTCAGTGAGGTGGGTGGGGCTTAACAGAGGATGAGGGCCAGGCAGATTTTACTGAACTCAGCTCACCTTGACTTTCTCTCTCTCTCAGGTAATGACTAAAAGGGAAGACCTGGTTGTAGCTCCAGCAGGAGTGACACTGAAAGAGGCCAATGAAATCCTCCAGAGGAGCAAAAAAGGTGGGTTAGACTTTAAAGGTTTATGAGAGTTCTTTTACCCTTTGGAATTTTTGAACCAAATAAAACATTTTTATGAATGTTTATTGTTCATTTAACCTATATAGCAGTGTTTCATGCACCACTTCTTAGCAGTGGCATGCCACGAAATAATTGCAAGACACTGATCTTGCATCTTATTTTTGCTGATTGTATCCAGTACACTCTACCGTTCAAAAACTGCATTTATTTGAAATAATGCATTTAGTAAATTGTCAATAGTAACTTCTAGATTTTTTTTTTTTTTTTTGGCTCAAGTGCAGATCTGTTTATTTTATTCTGTTTATAATTTTTTTATTCTGTATATCAATTTCATATCTACGGGATCAATTTCTGCCAAAAGTAATCAAAATATGTGTTAAACCAAAAGTTCAATTAAAATTATTGCACAAAATGAAAAAAATTAAAGCAAAGTTTTCAGAAAAGCAAACGATGGTCATGGATTATTTTGTGCAAGCCGGATAATTTTGGATTAATTTTGTGCAATATGACTTCTCGAATGCGTTTAAAAGTTTAGATTCATGTGTATTTTTTAAAATGTGTAATTACAGTTTTCATCTGTTCTTTTTATTTTTCTATCTATGACCATCATTTACTATTCTGAAAACTTACATTTTGCGCAGTATACTTTTACAAATGTTTTATTATTATTATTATCCATGACCAAAAGAATTTAGATTGAAAAGTGATCCCATACAACTCCTCCTGTTTATTTGCCTATGTAAGTGGTTTTAGCCATAAATAAAGCCACTAATACTGTATAAAACAACCAAATAAAGAAGTTAAAAACATTGATTCTCTTAAAAAGTTGCACATTCATGAGTTGTCATATTGAATCAGTCGGATAAAACCAAGTGTGATAAAACCAAGCAGTCAGAACTCTGCATGTGAATTCTCATACTCTGTGTTTGTTTGCCTTAGGTAAGCTTCCTATAGTAAACGAGGAGGGTTGTTTGGTGGCCATCATCGCTCGGACGGATCTGAAGAAGAACCGAGATTTCCCACTGGCCTCAAAGGACTCTCGTAAACAGCTGCTTTGTGGCGCGGCCATCGGAACACACAATGATGACAAATACAGACTCGACCTGCTGGTGCAGGCTGGTGTAGATGTGGTTGTCCTGGTGAGGCTTGTTTTGGGCTTATGTTAATCAGTTCTTGAAGACGGTTTATATTTTCTCCTTTTTGGTTACCTATTGTCTCTCTGCTCCCTGTAGGACTCCTCCCAAGGAAATTCCATATTTCAAATTAATATGATTAAGTACATAAAAGAGAAATATCCTAACCTGCAAGTCATCGGTGGCAATGGTTAGTTTTTAATACAGACTTTTTGAACATATTATCTGCAGACACACAGTTAACAAGGGTTGTCTGTTTATTGTAGTGGTGACTGCGGCTCAGGCGAAGAATTTGATTGATGCCGGTGCGGATGCTCTCAGAGTGGGAATGGGCAGCGGCTCCATCTGTATCACACAAGAAGGTCAGTCCACCAATATTATGCCTGACTGCCTGCCCTCGGCCAATCACAGGCTGTATTTCTATGTCCAATCATTTTAGGGAGAGCAGCTAATGTGCAGTGCCTCCTCTGGTTTTCTTTTAACATTGTTAAAGCAGTCCAAATTATCTGTAATTTCCCAAATATCCCAGCACTTTTGGTCTGCAAGGTATGTCTTGTTCAGATTGATTGGCAAACAATCTGCACTGTCTGGGGTTTTAGTATCTGTGGAGAAAAGTTTTCAGATTTTGTTTTGTGTGGTTGTAGGTATTATTCCATATTCTGTGGGTTATGTCTAAGAATTGATCTGTGTCTGTCTATCTGTATATCTGTGTTTTTCTCTGTCATTCTGAACGATGGGAGTATGGTAGTCGAGGCTGCTCTTCTGTTTTATGTCAGTTTTTCTCTTTTTACACTTTTTTATTTTTTTAATTTTTTTCCTTCTTTTGTGCTTTCTTTGATTGTCTCTATGGCATATTTTCTATTTCAACCAGTTGTTTTTGTTACTTGCATTAGTTCCCTTTTTTTATCAGCTCTGTTCCAAAACCTAGCAAAGATTGATCCAAAAGGTAGGCATAATTATACTGCTTTCTGAGAAACTGTACTATTTTTTTTTTTCATTTTTGTTTTTTTGTGTTCTTTTGTTTTGTAGGAAAATCATATTCCGCAAGGGTGCATTAAATTGTTTAAAATAATAAGTACAAGATTATAAAACAAATTTTTGAAGGATCGTGTGACACTAAAAACGAAATAATTATTTCAAATATTTAAATATTTTCAAAAATAAAGATATTGAAACTGTTATGTTAAATTGTATATGTCCTTCACAAATATTACAGTTCCATAATGCATTGCAAATAAATCCAGGATGACTTTATTATAAATTTAAAACTGAATAAAATGTATTATACTGTAAAATAGGTATTATTTTACCCAGCATTTATGTAACATTTCCTTGCAGCATGCCAACATCAAACTGTTTTGCGCATAGTTGCAGCCTTTGCGCTGCATTCCAAATCCATTCCTTACGAAAATCCAAACAGTTAGTTAGAAGTCACTTATTTAGGCAGCATGGCAGGGTTTTAGAACAGAGCTACCGTGTGCTCTTTCTCAGTCTCTATTTCCCTTTCTATAATTATGTCTCTCTAGCGCCTCTCAGTATTCCTCCTGGTTTAAAGCTCCACAGCCCCAAAACCCCAACTACTGTTACGGGATACTCCAGTAAGTCCCTCCCCCTGATCCCCATACAGTTCCCATTGGCTCACTATCTCACTCTGCCTGCTGCATTGACTGGTTAATGGCTCTGCATCATTAGAAGTAGTTGCTGGTTTTTGGGGTTTTGGATGCTTGTCATTGTCTGACTAACCTGTCAGTAATGGCGTTTGGCACTTCCTCTGATCCAAGTCTGTTACTCAGAATCCCTCACTAACATATGTAAGCTGTCTTGTGCAGTGGCCGGAAAGGTATTTGGACATGAGTCACACTTAAACAATGACATTGTATCATGAAATATAAAACTAAGTGACATTTAAAAAAAACAAACATGCTGATAAAATAACAGTAATGAAGATTTGGTCACTTTCTTCAAACATTAATGTATATTAGTTAATGCGATTTAACTTAAAGGGAAACAACTTAATATATTTGCTAAGTCCCTGATTAAAAGTTAATGCCAAGTGGAAAAAAATGGTATCATACAAGCTCTACTTTTAATTCTATATGCCATTTGCTTTGATGTTTTATCTGTACAATGAAAATGTTAGAAATTTGGCTTAAGTGTCCAAATAGGCTTTAGAGCTGCTATAAGAGCACTGGAGCGTATGAGGTGCACTTGTTAACAAACCAAAAATAGCTGAGGGTTTCTTAACTTTTGCTTTCACTGCAGGATGTCTTCGTTTTACAGTTCTGTGCACTTTGTGTTAAATTAGCTCTCAATATTTTTTTCTTTTTACTGTATGTAGAGTGTAGATGGTGTGACTTTAGAAGTTACAGTAAAGGGGGTTTGGGGTAAAAAAAAAGCTGACACTTGTCACTTGCTGCTGTCCCATATTCATTTCTTGTCTTAAATAAAACAACAAAAATGCCAAAAACCATGACAGCATAGATTTTCATGCATCTTGCATGCAACTTTTCACTTATGCTTAGATTGATGAAATAAATGAGAATAATTTGCACAAGTTGTTTTAGACTTTTGGATCCCACTCTTGTCAACATTTGGAACAGATAATAAGTGGGTTTGACAGGCATGTGTGCGCACATCACATGTTCACCACTAAGAGTTTTTCCTTTTTATTGTGATGGTTTTGCAAAAGGTCACAACAGACAGTGGAGCAAAAGATTTAGGTGAATTCAAATCATTTCAGAACTTTCTCACTTGTCCTTCTTTGTCAAGACTTGCAGAGGTTTTGCTGATGGGCTACTCTTCGTCTCTTCATGTTACCTCACCATTTATAGAAAATCTCACATTTAAAATTTCACTTTTATAAATCCACTTATGTCATATAATCCTAACTTTTTGGCTTTGAACTTAGTGAAGTTCAAAGTAGTGCTTTGATTTAGATTCATTTGGTTTGGCCCCATTTTTAATTGACATGCAATACTGTCTACAGGTGCATCTCAATAAATTAGAATGTCTTGGAAAAGTTCATTTTATTTCAGTAGTTCAACTCAACTTGTGAAACTCGTGTTTTAAATAAACCCACCAATGCACGATCTTAAAACATTTTAATAGTGTGACACGCCAATGAACAATCGACTAAAAACACCTGCAAAGGTTTCCAGAGCCTTCAAAATGGACTCTCAGTTTGGTTCACTAGGTTACACAATCACAGGGAAGACTGCTGATCTTCAGATTACGATCACTGACACACTTCTCAAGAAGGGTAAGCCAACATTCATTGACAAAGTAGCTGGCTGTTTACAGAGTGCTGTATCTAAACATGGTAACAGAAAGTTCAGTGGAAGGAAAATGTGTGGAAGAAAAAGATGCACAACAAACCGAGAGAAGCGCAGCCTTTTGAGGTTTGTCAAGCAAAATCAAATCAAGAATTTGAGGAATGGACTGAGGCTGGGGTCAAGGCATCAAGAGCCACTAAGAATTTGGCTACAGTTGTCGTATTCCTCTTATTAAGCCACTTCTGAACAACATCAGTTCTTGCCTGGACTAAGGAGAAGAAGAACTGGACTGGAAGAGGCAAATGAGAAACAAGAGACCAAAAAAGACAAGCTGAAGGCTACTGTCAAAAAAAGTTACTTAAAGTTAAAGTATTTCCGCCTGTGTGCATTAAATGTATTTAATGTATAAGTTTCACAATTTGACTTGAATTACTGAAATAAATGAACTTTTCCATGAGATTCTAATTTTTTGAAATGCACCTGTATGTAACGTTTACTTGGTTGATTGTCACTGACTGAAGTCACATGACTGCATGAGAATACACTCATAGTCATTGATGTGTCTGTGTATGTGTATGAGAGAGAGAGAGAGAGAGGGAGGGAGAGGGAGATAGTATGGATGTCTATGTTTGTATGAACAACAGTTAGTTGAGAGTATATTTATCAATGCATATGATTGTCCTCATCTACACAATTAATATTTGTAGAATATTAAGGTTGATAGTAAGAGCCTCTATTTGTTATTGTTCTCACAGTGCTAGCATGCGGGAGGCCACAGGCAACAGCTGTGTATAAGGTGTCAGAATATGCTCGGCGGTTTGGCGTGCCTGTTATCGCTGATGGGGGGATTCAGACAGTTGGTCATATTGCTAAAGCACTTGCTTTAGGAGCATCTACAGGTGAGATGAGTTTGATACAGATTCACAAGATACAGACTAACGTCACAATTGAAGCTAAATTTTCTTTGCTTTTGCTTTCTCTCAGTGATGATGGGGTCATTGCTCGCAGCCACTTCTGAAGCTCCTGGTGAATATTTCTTTTCGGATGGGATCCGTCTGAAGAAGTACAGAGGGATGGGCTCACTAGATGCCATGGATAAGAACTTGGGCTCACAGAGCAGATACTTCAGGTGTTACACACAAATAAATCCTTTGCCAAATACAATACTGTGCCCTTGTTGCTCTTGGTTCCTAATACTAATTACAGGTTCCCATGTTTTGTTTGTTTTAAACAGCTTTGCTATATGCTAGCTATTTCACAGCTGCTTATACGGACTCATGCTTGATAATTATTTAATGATAATTTATTTCTGGAATGGTAGTTTAATGAAACATGAATAAAAGCTAACATCTTAGACTGAGAAGGTTTTACAGAATATAAATTGAAACCATATTAACTCATCTCTCTCTGTCTCTTTTTTCAGTGAGAGTGATAAGATTAAAGTAGCTCAGGGAGTTTCAGGGGCTGTTCAGGATAAAGGCTCAATCCATAAGTTTGTTCCATATCTCCTCATTGGCATACAGCATTCCTGCCAAGACATCGGTGCAAAGAGCCTCACGCAGCTGAGGTACGCGCAGTCATGCTATTTACTCACATACCTGCAATTAAATGCATTCAAAGGTGCCAAAAAAAAATTGTTTTTCAAAACAATAATTTTCTTTTTGCATCTCTGATTTCTTTAGTGGCACTGAAATTATAAACTGCACATTTAACCCAATAATGCACTGCTAAAACAGCCACAAAACCCAAAAATTCATATGTTATAGGTTAATAAGAGACAGTTTGTCATTTTCTCACCTCTTTCTTCATCTGTTTCAGAGCAATGATGTATTCTGGTGAACTGAGGTTTGAAAAGAGGACAATGTCGGCTCAGATGGAGGGTGGAGTGCACAGCTTACACAGGTAGCTGAACATTCGTATACTTAGTGTCTGAGTATATTGTACACTACCTATCAAAAGTTTGGGGTCAGTTTAAGTTAAATGTGAAATTTAAAGTGAAAAGCTTTTATTAAAAAATGAATGCTTTAAAGCGCCCCTATTATGGCATTTCCAATATTACCTTTTTCATGCACAGTAGTTATTGTCTCCCAAACAAATATCCACTCTATACAGCCTAAACAAGTTTTTAGTAATTCAAATCAGACTTCCATGATGGCTACACGTCACAGCGCAACACATTTGTATAATTCCCACCTATGTTTTAAATTGGGTGATATTAAACACATTTTCAGAAAACAAAAGCATTTTTTCACCTTGCATGCATGTAAACTTATTGTAGGAGACTCCCTAAGCAAATTTAGAAATGGCATTATAGGGGCACTTTAAAATTGATCAAAAACATTTGTTGCTGCCAATAGCCTTGTGGGCTCACTACTAGAACTTTGCCTTCAAAGGAAAAAATTATATTTGAATGTAATTTTATTTTATTTTATCTTTGGTCTAATAAATGCAGTCTTCTTTCAAAAAGAATATATATATATATATATATATATATATATATATATATATATATATATATATATATATATATATATACTTTTTCAGAAATCACTTTTGAATGCAATAATGTACAAGTTTGAACTAAAAAAAGGCACTGATCTTTTTTTTTTTGTTCTTTCAGCTATGAGAAGCGCCTGTTTTAAAGAAGACATTACAGATGCCAGTACATGCATAGTCAAACGCACATAAATCGTCATTAATGGACTTCCACACGTGCTTTTGCACATACAAACACACTGAGAACCTCAGCTTCCTCTTTCTCGTCTTCCCAGCCGCCTTTCCTCTTAGTGAAGAGAGAAACCGTGTGTGAATGTCTAAGAGCATATGCCAGTTTTGCGTGAATGTGTGCGTTTGTGTGGTTGTGGGGAACGCAAGCCGTCTGCTGTTTGTATCAGATGCCTTACATGTCAAAAAAGATGTTTTTGATTGTAATCATTTGACATTTAAATGGAAAATATACATTTTTTGCCACAGTTATTTGTCGTCTTGATTAATAAAATATACCTGCATATGCATCATTATAAGCAATAAACAGTCAACATATTTTCTGTTCAGAAAAGAAAACGGGTTGATGGAGTGCAGTTGATCTGTGTGAAACGGGAAGTTTTGTATTTTAATAGGTTTTCTGTTAAGTTTGTTAGACAATGAGAACTGACAGTTCAAGTTAGGTGCATGTGAATACCTTCGTAAAAATGTGCCTGTCATGTAAATTACAAAGTTTTTTTTTACTTGCATGTGTTTTTTCACGATAAATTGGTTTTCAAATCCTGAATCTGTGGGCGTGTGGGTAGATGACTGCTCAACACTGACATTGGTACGTTATTCCTCATTTTGCAAACATGTCTCAAGGGAACCAGCCTTCACTTCCAAAACTACCGGACTTTCCAAACAAGCGTCCACACATGCTTACTAATGGACCCGCACCTGGACAGGTTGGGCTGAGAGCTCCAGGTGGCTCCTCATAAATGAAATATGATATTGGCCTGTTAGTGAGCTCAGACCAGCTGGGCCCAGATATCGTAACGCTGTTACACAAAGCAAAAACGAAATGACTGACAGATGTATATTAATGTGAGCAGCAATATTATCTTTCCAGCATTCTGGGAAGACTAGAACTTTATATATATATATATATATATATATATATATATATATATATATATATAGATGTGTATATATATATATATATATATAGATGTGTATAATTTTCATATTAACATTAAAAATGAATAAATATGAACGTAATGCTATATAAAGACACATTAATCATAAAAATGATTAAACCTATGTTGCACGTACAATCACGTGACTGAGTCAACTAATGGTTGAAGCACTTTTTAATATAACACAAAAAATGTCTAATTATAAGAAAGATGACAGGAATCGTAAAAAGAGAAGGGAAAGACATTGAGATGTTTGGAGGGGGAGGTTGTGGGCTGTCTAGTGAAGAAGTGAAAGTGAAAATGTTCCTCAGATTTCTGAGGAGGAAGTCAGCAGGCATAAATACGCGAATGCTCTTTGACAAACTCGCACAAGCCAGGAGCAGAGAGAAGGAGAGCGTGCGAGAAAGAGGGGGAATGACAGGAGCAGGTAACACAATTACTCTTCCCATCTCTTTCACATCTGTCGCGTTCATTGTGTCTCTTCTCGTGTCGTTTATCACTCTGACAAGTAGTTCTCTTTCATTTCTCTTCAACTTTTCCCACTTGTTTCTTTCCTTTGTTCTTGTCTTTTAGTAGATCGCAATGAAATGTAAAAAAAAAGGAAATATGCTTAACCCGTAATATGATACAAACCCGTCTCTCATTCATTTGCCTCATCTTTTTCTCATTCATTTGAATGTGTTTGGCAAATATGAGGAAATCTTCAGAAACAAACTAGGAAAGACAGTGAGAGAAGAGATCACTTCAAATATTCTTCTCTAAAATGTTTGCAATTTGCCATCAGGCTCGTTGATTCTAAAATGAAAGCTTCATATTTCAGGCTAGTTCCTCCTTTCATTTTGCTTCATGTGACTTTCTTTGGTCAATTTTATATCCTGTATAATCTCTCTTGTCATTTTGTCTTCATTTACCTTGCATAACCCCCCTTCTCCTTCTCTCTCCCTCCCTCTCTCTCTCTCTGCCCACTCTTCTCTGATAGGGAACAGGTTTTTCAAGACACAAGTCTACAGATGAAGCAAGATAAATAAACAAGTTTGATTCTTTCGCAGAGGCGCCAAACTTGTTTGTGGTAAAAAGCTGTTTGAATGGCATTTCTTTCTTCTTGTTTAGTAAAGGTCCACTTGATAAATGTCATTTTCATTGGGAAAAATGTTAAATGACGAATTGTTGCCGGATTTGTTTGTTAATGGAGTGTCTGTGAAAATGGCCACAGCAGTTCGGATGGTAACGGAACCCATAATGCAGCTGTTTGGTTGATTGACAGCTGGCTATGGATTCTGTGTCCTTCCTTTCTTGCAGGAGCTTTAAGATGAAAATTGTATGTGTTGGGGGAATTCAGATGTGATGTTGTATGTGAATTTTACTTATGTATTAATTGAAATGTACTTGAATGCATCTACAATGTTATAGCGGAGTCAGTAATGTGTATGTGTGTATATGAGTTCTGATGTTGCTCTGGAATGACACGTTTTCTCCCGGATCGCCAGAAATACGTTTCGCCACCGGGAACTTCGTGTCAGCCAAGATTGGCATCACTTCCTGCAAATCTTTCGATAGATCTTTAGCATTCAGTAAATCACAGAATCTCTTCTTAAAATGCAAGGTTGGACATTTGAATTTTGTTTCTGTGTCATGCAATTTAATAAATTAAGAATATGTCAAACATCACATGTTGACTCGTCATACATCACTTGTTGAATTTATCATCAAAACTCCCAAAGAATGTTTGAGATCTACACGATGATATAGAGAGGAATGATAGAGGTTTGCGTTTTCAATAGATCGGCGATCTGGAGCAGGTTTTGGATTATTTGTTTTGTAGATCTTACTCAGGCTAGAGGATATAAAGTGAAATCCGTGAGCCAGTGTTGCTTTTTTAGTTGTTTTGGGAAGAGGTCTAGAGCTTACTGTAGACCACAACATGTGACATGTAATCTGGCCCAAGTTCAGCTCTCACATACAATTGTTACCTGCAACAAACAAAGCGGAAGTACTCAAATAAGCTGAACAACCAGCATTCAAATATGCTTCAGTATGAAGTGTGACCAGATCTTTTCTAAAGATTAATGTAAAACTTTTTATGGATGCATGGTGTCTTTTTTTACTGTCCCAAAATTTAATATTTTAGTATCAGATGTCAAATGTTAAAAACTTTTTAAACATTTATGCTAGAAACAATATTCCTGATGCAGTTTACTCTAACATGAAAGGGAATAAAAGGTTGGCTTCTATAGTTTTTAGAGGTAAGTTAAAAAATAAAAATGAAAAACTCATCTTTAGTCTCCTGAAAACTAATCATTTACTTTTTTATCAGAATGTAGAAATAATAAATTAACATGCTGCTAATTTAAATAAATTAAAGCTAACAGAATTTTAGTGAATACTTTAACCATTAAAAAATACTCTTTTCCTCACCCAAAGCTATCATATGACTTTGTAATTTAGCACAATAAAGTTATGGGGCAAGCAGTTATAAGAAAGTAATCAATGGATTACGTAAAAAAATCATTTATCTTTTAAAATGAAAAGGCAGCTTCTTATCAAAACAAAAAAAATTATCCGAAAAGCACTTTTACTTTCTGTTCTATCATCAACTTAACTGATTTTGCCACACCCAAAATGGCGCCTTTTGAAAGGACGGAACCGGGATCTGGTGTTACAAGAAAATATGCCCCTTTAATCAGTGACATTTTTTACGTTCCGGTCCCCGTGCATCTGTTTTGATTGGTGATCAATCCGAGCACAGCACCGCAGTGCTGCTACTGTCAATCTCAGTTACATCCCCCGAGTCCGGGCACTAATAACAATGTCAACATACTGAGTCTAATCATGGAGGAAGCCGTGCCATTTAGCATCGTGTCCACCGTCAAAGCGTTGAGCGGCGCGTTGCGGAGAGATCCTGAGCGTGATGCCGAGATCAGCCGCGAGCGAGAGAAGCTCTGGTTCAAGGAGAGCAGCGCCAAAAACCTGAGAAACCGTGACTTCTTGTCACCCAACACGGTTCTGACGACGCTGTATGCCGGTGGAGAGGTCAGTCTGAAATATGTGCTTGCATGTGCGCTGTTTATTTTCCGTGTTATGATCTCTTCCTGGCCTGCACCAGTGACAGATGCGCTCTCGCGTTTCTCCGCATGGCGATTTTACGCATGGCTTGAAGCGCCGTGTTGGATATTTCAAGCTTTTGCTTAGACGTTTGGTTATGAATCACAGAGCTAGTGACACAGAAATGTCAGAATATAAGCCCGAGCTCAGCACAGACACGCAGGGCGCCAGCTAGACTGTTGACATTGGTGGCATCGACCAAACATTTGAACCCTGCGGCAGAAATGATTTAACTCCTCACTGCCCGTGAGATCTAGGTCAGACTAACGTGATACCAATACGGAAAACTACATGTTGGCTATTAGGAGAACCGCGATGTCAAAATCACGTCCTGATTCATTATTGTTTTTATACTTTCTGGCGGTCAAATTTTCTTTTAAGAGAATTCTCGGGTAAAACTAAATTGTCTTTTCGCGCCTCTGAAAAAAAAAAACGTATGAATGACATTTTAAAACGTTTAGCGATAAATAAATATGTTGTACAACAAAAAATAAGGACAGTGCGCAACAAACACTTTTATGTTTTGTCGATAACCGATAGAGGCAAAGTGTTGCTATGGTTACCGACAAAAGTTCGCGTGGCCCGCTTTAGTTTCTCACGTTTTGTGGTTTCTGAGATGTTTGAAAACTTTGGTGTGACTTGTATAATTACAAAGAATATATTTGAAATATGCTATTTAAAAACTAAAAATACAAATCGCTGAAATATATTACAGCTTTAAAATGAATGTTAAAATTATAGCACTTAAAGTAAAAACTTAAATTGGTTTGTTGTTTATGCTGCCTTGATTCTGTTGGTCAGTAACGTGTGTGTATATATAGAATATAAAAAGCATTTAATTGCCAAAAAGCGAAACACAGAACAGCAAATTTGTTAGGACCAACTTGAATATTTTCACTCTCATGTCAGATCGCCAGATCTTTCAATTAAATTTCACATATCAACAATGAATGTGACCTTAAGTTGGCATAAAAACAATGCAACAGACTTATCTCATGATTGTGTGTGTTTTCAGGTTCCCTCTGATGTTCTCAGTGGTATTCGCTCACTTCGCGGCAGTGGAGTATTGCCGATAGGAACCACTGAGGTGACGCCAGAAGGCCTGCGCGTGTGTGTGGATCACTGTGCAGCATTCAGAGGTGTTTTATGTGGAATAACACCGTATCTGAGACCTGCTGCTCAGAGACAGGGCTGCGTCCTCATCAACTGCCCTGCTCTTCACACTAAACAAACCGTACCGTCTCCAGATACGCTAGCTCTGGGCCAGCTACGAACGGTTCTCATTGCCGACCACCTCGGGGCACAGCTCAGAAGACAAGGGTGTGTGCTTTGACTTTCACTATCTTAGCATAAATTGCACCGAAGTACACTTTGTTACAATTTGTCTTTATTCCGTTTAGGTACACCGTGTCCTTTTGTCCAGCCTTGCCACAGGACAGTGACATTGTCAACTTTCTGAAAACACTGGGCATTGATTGGCCGACAGTTCCCGTCAGCTGGACCAATGAGGACCGGGAGGAGAAGATGAAAAAAGCTTTAGAGAACTCAACCTACAGAGACAGAGAGATGGAGAGAGGAAAAAGGAGAAGCAGGGGCGAGGAAATAGAGGGAGAAAGAAAAGGCGTGAAAGAGGAAGTTAGGGTAAACCTTAAACAAGTAGTCCAGGACGAGAACCTTCAGGGCTATGATCCAAGTCTAGGCACTTGCACAGGTGAGTTGTAATGTGTTTAATAGAGATCTAATGGGTTACGTTTCCCATGGGTTCATTTATATATATTTGTGTTTGTTTGGCCAGTAAATGGCATTATTAGTCTAGCATGAGAAAAAAGGTTGATGTTTTTAATTGTATTCTATTTGATACGCATTTTAATTGTATTATCAACCAATGCAGTACAAGATATTTGTTGCTTATTATTATTTTACACTATGTAAATTTGCCTAGTAATTGCAAATAGATATCGTATTGGTCATTGTCTATTGATTAAATTTATCAATGTCAATGTCATAATACACAGAGATTGTGGTAGGAATTATAGTTACTGCACAAACTTTTACATTTTTTACTTTGGTTTGTCACATACTATCATTGTGATTAGTATGATTAATTTTTCAAAAGTAACAAATGTGAATTGTATTTATTTAGATTTTTTACATTTAATTTAATTTTTTACATTTTACAGTTTTACATTTTAACAGAATTAAAGTTCACCTAAAACTGAATATTGAGTTTACTCACCCTTATGTAATTTGAGTTTTTTTCTTATGTTGAACATAAAAGAGAATATTTTGTTGAATGCTTCTAATCAAACAGCTGACGTTCCCCATTGACTTACATAGTATTTCTGTTACTACTATGAAAGTCAGTGGGGAGCGGTTTTGATTATTCGGAATTCTTCAAAACATCTTTTGTGTTCAACATAAGAAAAACATCCATAGAAAGGTTTGGAACGACATGAGGGTGAATAAATAATTTTTGGATGAACTGTTCCTTTAAGATGAGATGAACTGGGCCGTACTGAATCGTGTCGATTTTTATCAATTAATTTTTTTGTACAAGGAACGTTTTACTCCTAGTGTTTCTGTGATACTAGCTTTTTCTTTGTATTGTGCATAAGTCAGTGATTTCTCTGTTTTCAGTGCAGAGAGAAGCTTTGTGTCATCTGGCTCAGCTGGACAGTGCTTCCACAGATTTCCCCGTGAGTCCGTCAGGACTATGTCTGTCTGATTTGAGTTACCATATTTTAGTTGGATGCTTGTAATGGATGTCTCTATTTTAGATCTGTACGACAACAGCCCTGCATGTCACTTCCTGTCAGGATGAGTTTCGTCAGCAGCAAACAGCGATGTTGTGGAGAGCAGCGGGTGCAACGGCAGTGCAGGTTTCACACTCTCTGCCCACACAGACACATCAGCTGTACCAGCGTGCTTTACATATCACACAATCGCTATCTGTTCTGTATTTACTGTCCTGTTTTGGTTAAACCTATCAAAGGATTCATTTTATTTCCTTTCTCTTCTTTATTTTCTTTTAATAGCCAGTAGCTTTTAGTTGTATCACAGATACGAACCATAATTTGCTACTTCCTTAATAGTTATTTTATTAATTGTGTCTGATATTATTTTATCCCCTCCTTTATATTATTTTTTTCTCCTTATCCTGTGTTTGTAAATCTGTGTAAAAGTGTGTATAAGGTAAAGTGATTTAGTTTGTATATTTTAATGTGTTAAGTAGCATACTGATAGCATGAAATCTAAAAGATAAATTGTAAATTAAAAAGACAATATCAAGCTGTTGTAATGCTCCCAAATGACTGAATGCACAATTTCCAGCTCTAAAGCTGCACAGTTGGACATAACTAAATTTTACGCAGTTATTGCTGGAAAATTAGTAATTAAATGAATAATTCCTTTTTATTTCTCTATTAGAGATTGGTGATTTGTGGTCCGGTGAAAACTCCTGGAATTCAGATGAATGCAGCTCAGTATCTTCAGTAAGGGAAAACATTAGAACGGCAATTCTCATCATCTCTTTATGTTCTATCATATTTATAAATCATTCTTACCAGTCTGTAAGTCTTATTGCAGTGTTGTATGATTGGCTGTAGGTTAAGAAAAGCTCAGATGAAAGAGGCCTCAGAAATGAAGTACGGAGACCAAGTTGAAGGTATGTTTATCTGTGCATTCTTAAAAATATATTTTACTTCTCATAGCCTTAATGAAATAGCCCAGAATTGTGATTTGTCTTAATACCAGATGTCAGCTGATGTGCCATCAATTCACTTTTTTTTGTTTGTTTGTTTGTTTGTTTTAGGTCAGACATGGGATGACATCATTAGAGTTATGACCTCAGCCACCGTGAGGTTTGAATTGCTGTCCACGGTGCACACAAGTCCAGTGAGTGTTATTTGCGTTTGTGCGTAGAATGTATTTTCCTGCATTAGAAATGATTGACAGCTGTCTTTCAGGTGACTTTAGATGTTCAGCGGGACAGTGGTGTGTCCACAAAGGGCCCCAGGGGTGGAGTCTTTGTCATGTATAACTGCGCTCGTCTACACACACTTTTCAGCAGCTATGAGAAGGGGGTGGAGCAAGGTAACACACTCACACTATAATGTTCTTGACTTTTGATTCATGTTCATATTATTATAATAGTAGTCTTGGTGAAGTAGTTTTTTTAAAGTACACGCAGTGACTACACCCAAGACTTAAGAACTTGAGGTTATATACATGTTTAAAATTTACCCTTTGTTAGGCAAAATGCTTTTTTTTTTTTTTTTTTTTTTTACTTACAGTGTCTGTTCCAAAGTAAAGTAATAGAAAAGTACAGTGTACAGCTACAACTGGCTAAAGTAGAGAGAACAATTTCCATATTGGCCTTTTGTTTAATGAATGTTAAATAATAATGTATTATTGTTTCTATTTTTGAAATAATATCCACGTTTACTTTAAAATGTGTAGGTCTTTATCCAGAAATCCCTGGAGGCACAGAGCTGGACTTTTCTGCCCTAAAAGAGGAGGTAAAGCAATATGTAACTAACATGCCTCAATGAAAATGTTTTTGCTTACAAACTTATTTGTTGTATTTTTATTTTTAGCATTCTAAGCAATTTTCAGCTCCTATGTATAAAGATATATTGCCAAATGTACTCAGATATGCTGTTTAGTGGAATAAAAAGTTGTTTATATGGTGATAATGTTGCTTTTTCTTCTTTAGGGGGAGTGGCTTCTTCTCTTTAATTACCTCATTCCATTCTCTGAGTTGCTGGACCAATCGGGTCAGATCCTGGAGCATGAAGGCGGCACAGCCAGAGTGAATTTAAGGATTGAACAGGTACTATATTGGTATTTGTAATTTTTTTTGTATGTAAAGGTTTTGTGTCACAGATAGACTTGCAGAGTTGATTTTAAGCCTCTTCCTATTAATCACAACCATATATCTTATTCCATCCCAAACTGAAATGTGTGTATTTTGTGACAGGTGTGCAGATTCTTGGTGTCTCTCAGTAAAGATTTTAGCTCCTACTACAACAGAGTTCATGTCCTTGGGGTAAGACGTTATGGGTTTGTGTGGTTGTTTGTGAGTCAAATTATGAAGTTATGTTTCTGTTTATATAAGGATATTTTAGATTAAACCCTTCTAACAACATATTACAAGGATTTTTTTTTATGTAACATGATTTAATGTGTATTTCGTATATTTCTGTGTGTATCAGCATTAACAGTGATTAATGTAGAAAGTTCAGAGCCATTTACTTGACTCTTTCTCTTTCTTTGTCTCTCTCTCTCTCTCTCTCTCTCTCTAGGAGCCCCTGCCTCATCTTTTTAATCAGATGTTTTGTCGTTTATTGTTGTTGAGAGCATTAAGAGAACTTTACCACAGCGCTCTGCACTCCCTTAACCTTCCTCCAATTCCCCAACTATAGCATCTCCACTGCAGACATTATACACTAACAACCCCAAACTCTCTCCCTAAACAGCCAGCACTCTTCCATTTTTCTCAGTTATTACACCTTAGATACCTTCCTCATAGACGTAATTGCCTGACTATCTTGTCTGAATAGCTTAATATTCCTCTGGCCCTCACAAAAAGGACTGTTTTGCCACTAATAGCCATACATTTTCAGGACAGAGCCCAATAAATCTGTCGCTCTTTAATCTTTCATTGAATAAATAATATTTAGTCCGAAAATTTCGCCCCTAAAAATGTCAACAAAATATGCATTCTTTTACAGTGAATTGAATTCTCCTGCACATTCATAGGTTTTGACCTCGTGCATGAATATGTATTCTTTGTAATAATGTTTAATTGGTGTAAGTGCACAGCTCTATTTGTTCAACGTTGAACACATATTGACATTGCAGCACAGTTGTTCCTCATACACACAGAGTATCTGTCACCGATGTTTTGGATTAGGAATCATGTCTGCATGTCATGATCTGGGATGCTACTTCTTTTAATATGAATATAGTCTTATCTGTACCAAATATAAAATCTTAATTCCCAAGTTTCCCTCAGTGTCCCTCACTGTTTATGCCACTGTAAATGTACAGGTGTAGTACTGAGATTCCTCATGTGCCATACATTTCAGACGCTTCAGTGCTCTCGCGGTGTCTGGAGTTTCACAGATCTGTGCCATACGCCACACAGTATTCAAAGCCCTGATTACTGAGTTAATAAACACATTTAGAGTGGCTGTGTAACATTCTCACCCTTGAGTTTCTGTTAGTGGTGATTTCACTCAATGTATTTAAAAATGCAGCGACCTGCAGAGACTTCATAATTAAAAGAGAGTGTCTGCCTCAGTCTCTGAACTGGATGTTTTTCAAGCGTGCAAATGTTTGACTATCTATCCGTACACAAGCCTTTCATTTATTTTAATAATGAGACTTCACAGTGAGGGTTAATTAGTTAATGCGTTAGGTAGTCAATAATGAACAACTGTTTTTGTTTTTCATTAATCTAGTTTATTTATTTATTTGTTTGTTGAGAAATCTAGAATTAATCCAGATTTATAAATGCTGTAAAAATTGTTAATTGTCAGTATTACTTATTGCAAAAATAATATTGCTGTATAGAATATATAGAGTATGTCATTGAAGTTATTTCAGAAAAAAAATCTGATGTTAACAAAATAACATTAAATATTTTGTCTCATGAAATTGATTTTTAGACATTTTTTTTGTGTGATCATTTTTATATAGTATTTTTTTTTTTTTTTTTTTTTTTTTTTTTTAATTTGATACTTTTTTCAGCAGGACTTTAAATTGATAAAAAGCAGTAGGCCTAGTACAGATATTTATAGTGTTACAGATTATTTCTATTTTAAATGAATGATGTTATTTAAACTTTCTGTTTAACGCATCATCATCATCATTATGCTTTCCACAAGAAGTACAGCTGTTTGCCACATTCTTAATAATAAAAAAATAATTTGTGACGATCACAAAATCAGCATATAAGAAGATTTCGGAGGAATGACACTTAAAACATTTAGCTTTGCAATCATGGAATAAAGTGCATTTCAAAATAGCGTTAACAATGTTGAACTGGTATTGAAGTTACCAGCTGAAACTTTGACATGGTGGTGTAGAAAAAATACTGTGGCATTTGTTCTGCCATATTTAAATGTCTTGGGCATTTTGTCATTCTCTGTTAATATCTCATTAATTTCTGATACTAAATGACTTGTAAGTGTCCTTGTTTTAACTCGTAAGTGCATTCTGTGGTTTAAATATTAATTTAATTTGAGGAGGAAGCAGAATTATGACCCAGACAGGCGTGTCTGAACATCTCAGAATTTTTATGAGTAGCCTAATTCTGTCAATAATTACTCGCCTTCATGTTTTTCCCAACCCATTAAACCTTTGTTCATCTTTACCACTTAAGATATTTGTGATGAATTCTGAGAGCTCTTCTGTCTAGACAGCAACAGTTTAGGTAAGACATTGATCATATATGTGGTGTCCATGTTTCAAGTTAAATTTTACGAATCTACAAAAAAGCTTTTTGTGCACAAAAACAAAAATAATGACTTTATTCAACATTTTTCTCTTCGGTCAGTCTTCGAAGTATGCTCACTACTACTGCATTGATGTCTATGCAGGGTCAGAAAGCTCTCAGATTACCTACAAAAATGACTTAATCGATCCAAGGATGAACAAAAGTCTTGTGGGTTTGGAACAACATGATGGTTTTTTTGGATCGAACTATCCCTTTTGAGTATGCAGCTCGAGTTTGTAATGCAGTGCTCAGTTGCAGGACTGAACATTAATAGCAGCCACATTGGTTGTGAAAATGGTTCCAGTTTTCAGTGCTGTGACTGTAAGTGTGAGTGTTGGTTAGAATACTGCCAGCCAATCTGTCCAGTAGTAACCACAGATGTCTGCATACTAAGAATGCACATGTAGATACGGACGAGACGGGTTTAAGAAAGTGTAACAGCATCGTTTAGCCACTAGAGGGCAAGCATGACTTATTATTTTATCTTAAGTGGTTTAGGGCTGCTTGGGTTGTCAGTCATCACTGCCGGGTATCTCTACCTTGAAGACAAAAGAGGGAGGAGAGATGAAAGGAGGCAGAGAGAGAGAAAGGAGACTAGTGCATGAAAGGAGTTCAAAGGATGAAGGAGAGTACGCTGTGTAATCGCTACAAGCAAAACTGCTGTCTTTTCAAGAGGTGTGTGTGAGAGCGAGATGAATGAATGAGGTCAGAGGTGCCCATGGGAATTGAATGATTTTTGTGGTTGCCAGGGATAGAAGGAGAGGTGGGTGGAGGAGGGGTGGAGATGATGGAGCAGAGTGATATTGATGAATGTCGTTCTTGTTGACTGGCGTGAAATCCTGGACAGGAAATAACTGTGAGGTGGGTGTGGTTCGTGGAGTGTTTGGAAATGACACATGGAGACAGATTGTTACTATATCAGAAAGTGTCACTCTAGCAAGCGATTATCTTGTTTTTGCAGTATTGGCTAGAAAAAGGTCTGATATCAAGCAGAGTCAGGGTACAAATTTAATAATAACCAAGCACCATATATAAGTATAAACTGGCGTTGTTGAGTAAATAAAGGGGGGCGCCTTGCCAGCTGGCCGATAATTTTATTAGGAGGTGCTAATCCACTGTAATCCCCGTTCATTTTCAGTCTGAGCACAACTAACAGGCTTCTAGGAAATCTGAATTCAGTTCAAACATTCTGTTCACACTCGAACAGGATTAGTTGTGATTCATATCAGGGTTGAGTCGACTCATGCCCTTGAGCTGTTGACTGAAGTCTGTTCAAAACATGGTTTATGTTGAATTCTAAGAATTATACTCTGAAAACAGAATTTGAGTCAAATCAAAGACTTGCATCTTAGAATAGAATGACTTTTACCTGGAAAAAAATATATATATATATATATATATATATATATATATATATATATATATATATATATATATATATATATATATATATATATGTGTATATATATATATACTGTTGTCCTAAAATATAATTTATTCACGTTATGGTAAGGTAATATTTTGAGCATTATTGCTCCGATCTTCAGTGTCACATGATCCTTCAGGAATCATTCTAATATACTTAAGAAACATACTGTTAATATATAATATTGGCAGGTGTTGCATAGCGAAGTATTTACTCTTATTGTACGCCTTTTGATAGTATTGCCTTAGCACACAATGCAATCTAAAGGTGATAAATTACATCACAATTTTCACACTTCATTTTTTTTATGTTCCTTGTTAAATCCCATCGGATATCAGCCGAGACCGCAGGGTTGCCAGAACAGTCTGCCTCACCGCAGCATCTAATTAAAACAAAACTGGAGTCTGTCAAGCTTCTGGTGGTTCCAAGTGAAGTCCTCTGTGTGTGTGTGTGTGTGTGTGTGTGTGTGTGTGTTCCCAACAACATGCTGGAAAAAAATCCTTCTCAAAGCCTTTGGGTTCCCTCTATCAAACTGAAGCTTAGAGATTGCGGCACCGTATTTGATGTAGATCTCTTAGCTGAAACTTTTGATAGTTTGACAAATTTAGAATAGAGCTGAAATCATTTTTGATGGGTTGAGATCTTTGAGACTGCACAAATCTGTCATTTAAAACTGTGTCAGAACAACCTCATGTGATCTTTCTTTAACCATCAAAAAGGGAAAAAAAACTTTCTCTTTTTTTTTTTTTTTTTTGAAATAGTAGTAGGCTGTTTATAGAAAAACTGTCTGCTTTATGAATATGTGTCATACTTTGAATGCGTTACTTTGACATAGTGTTGCAAACAGATGCTTAAAATGAGTTTTAAATTGAGAGCAAGCTCTGCCGAGGAAACAGGATGATAGGACAGTCAGTAGTGTATTTCACACCCATCCAGGCTTGTGTGTATGTGTGTGTTAACAGATAAGGACCTAGTGCAACAGCTTCCTCTTTCTTTCTGTTGCCTTCTCTCTTGCTCTTTCTGTACCTCTGCAGATAAAAAGTGGTTTGAATTACCTACTAACCATTTCCTGACTTTTAGTTACAAATGTCTGTTCACAGACCTTCCTAGAGAGTGCAATCTCCCAGGTCTTCTGAAGATAACGAGTCTTAAAACGTTGATTATTCACGTCTTTATTTAAATATTTTGTTGGTTTCTACCATTTACAATCTATCTGTCTATCTCTCCGTCTGTCTGTATATATATCATATGTCTATATAGATAGATAGATGGCTATAAACCAAATTTGTGCCCTCTCGCTCTCTGTGTGTGTCTCTGTCTTATAGGCATGGGTCCAGTAGTATCATCATATAATAACCCTCTGTGTGTGTGTGTCTTATATCGTTATAGCTTCAGATCCAGCAGCTTGGTGAGAAACTAGCTGGATTGGAGTCTAAGCAGGTCTAAATCCTAGAATAAGACAGCAAGATACCTCTCTCATCTGATGCTAATCCACTTTAATCTCAGTTCACTTTCACTCCAAGCATTAGAGCGGCTTCCAGTCGGTCTGAATTCGGTCCAAACATTCTATTCACACTCAAACAGGATTAGTTCTGATTCATATCAAGGAAGACTCCGATGAGCTCAGATGTCTATGACTGAAGCGTGTTTAAAACATGGCTGCTCTATAAAGGCATTTATATCCCATGCTGGAACAAATTAATGTGCTCCTCCTCTTTAGATGTAATAGGATCCAGTAAGATTTGTTCTCATTAATATAATATGACATAATCTTCAGGGTAATAAAGGCACATAGCCAATTCTTTTTCATTTAATTGCTCCCTTTTTAAGAGCTGGCATAAGAGGCTCTTTTTCAGTTTTCAGATGTTTTCATGAATGTATACTCTTATTGGTGGTGTTATGTAGTGTTGATGTTATTAATATGTAAATACTAAATTATTCATTTTTCGTCATTTTATTCGAATTAAGAGAAATTCACATTTGTGCTTCTCCTTTTTATGTGTAAATATTCTGTTTATCATATTTGAATCATCTGTATTTTTTCATTGTTCTCCCTCTAGTAGTTGAGCGAGGGAGGTGCGGTTTCATACATGCAGTGTTTATATCAACACACAGAATCTGCTGTGTCTGCGCTGTGTCTTTGAATGCCAGGAGAAGGTGATAAAAGAGCAGGAAAATATTTATAGCTGCATTAAAATAACAATTTTTCTGGCATTTTTTAAAATGTCACCCCTCCCTGTATATCTCTGTTAATTTTCCTCTTACCTTCATACTATTAACTAGTTCGTTCCCCTGCCTTTTTTTCCCTCTTTTCCTCTCTTATTTTCCTCTCCCTGATTCTTTTTTTTTCTCATTCTCTCTATTTTTTTATTTGCTGATTTGGGTCACTGGCTGACTAAGAGACAACTCACAGCTGGCCTATAAACAACCTTCCCCCTTTCAGCAGCATTAGCTCACACACACATACACACACTCTCCTCTCACTCCAGCACTCAGTGGCACAAATCTCTCACATCGTTTGGCATCATTTGTTTACTAGGTCTTTTTAAACGAGCTTTACAAACCACTCTCTTATCCTCCGTGTGTTTATATCAAGACATAATTATGTGTTCCATGCGCGCATGCTTTGCCTTATTTTTGCCCAGTATAAAGAATTAGAGATTCTCCAAGTGACAGCGCAGTCTGGTAAAACTGCTTAAAAAGATTTCGCTTTGAAATGTTTAAACCGAAGTATTTACAACCTAAAATAATCTGTTGCAGACACCTTTATTATTTCAAATCTTTTTTGTATTTGGAAACTCAGCAAGCCCATATATATTAGCCAGTGTGAAGAAAGTGACAAAGCAATATTTTTTAGTTTCCAAAACTGGTAATTTTTAAAATTGTATTACTGGAATATTTTATAAAATGTCATAGTATAAAATTGAGCATATTTAATAATTATAATAATAAATATTTTAGTTGGAATTACACAATTTTATAAATATAAAATACATTTTTATTTCATGCTTTCATTTTATTCCATTCTGACCTTTTACTTTTTTACAAAAAAATGTTTACTTTATCATTATATAGTAATTTAATTCAACACATTACTCTGTGATAACTAGTATTTATCATCCTGCTGTTTGTGCGCTCATTTTTCAGCCCTTTGCACTTCTGTTTCTTTGCTATGATTTACCATTTTGTCGGAATAGACTGCGAACAGCAGACTGCTGTGTTTGTTTATGAAATGGGAGCGATGCGTCAGTAATGCGATGATAACACGTTTTGAAGGGTACGTGTGCGTGTGCGTGTGGGCGCGCGGATGGACTCGTTCCAACTTTTCGCGTATTCCATGTTAACGAGCGAGCTCTCCTCACGCGCGCTCTGCTCTAAGAGTCATTCAGAAGTTAAATTACGAGAGCTCCATGTCGAAATCCAATAACCGTGCGGCAGATAACGAACATACAGTGTTCATAATCCCATAATCCTCTAAAATTGCTAATGACATCACTATGCTCCCGGGCAGCAGCGGCGCGAGACGTCGGGGAACGGGTCCGAGGGTGGGGGGCGTGTCCTAAGTGTGCGCGCTTTTATGGATTCCGGGCGTGGAAGCCGCATTGAATATTCGCTTACGTGCGCATCATTTTAATTAATTCGCGCTCACCAGGCGCGTATTTGGTGGGGTAACAGTCTCGGCGCACTCCACCCAGTTGACACCATATGTCTTCAGTCTCAACTCTGTTGATGTTTTCGAGGAGGCGGTAGTATTTTGAGAGACAGATTAAAGTGTGTAGGTGTAAGAGAAAGAGAATGCTTGAGATTTGTCTCTGTTGGTATGTACAAAGTGAGTGTGCATTATTTAAATCGCACTTCCTGAGTTGTCGGTGCACGCACCCATGCTCAAAAAGAGGCATATATAAGCGATAGCGAATATAAAATGGCCATCACAGTATGTGTGCGATTATCTGCCAGTCCCTCTCTCTTGTGAATATGTATTATTGCCGCCTGCCCGTTCAGGCCCAGCCGTGACAGATGCTCACCGGGCCGAGGCCACCTGCTGCTGTGGCCACAGGGGAGGGGTTAGTGGGGTGAGCGGAGAGGACAGCAGGGTTGTGTGTGTGTGTGTGGGGGTGTGTGTGTGGGGGGGGAAGGGGTCTGCCGGATGCGAGCAATTACAGTTTGACAGCGGTGGTGAGGCACAAACACAAACCCCTCTTCTTGATGGAACGTGCCCCCTACTCTTGCCGTTCCCATGGTAACTCATAGAATAGCTGCGGCCTTGTAGCTGACAGCTTACCTGAATGTGTGTGTGTGTGTGTGTGTGTGCATGAGTGTTAAGGGCCCCCAGGTGCGCTTTGTGAAGTGTGCACCCCTGTAATCCGCAGGCTGGATTTTTGGGGATTACAAATCAACCCATTAGAGCTCTCTTTCACTTCTCTCTTTTCATCTCACAACCTACATTCATAAAGGCCGTATAGAATATAATCTTTTTTTTTTTGTCTTGTGCAGACAGGCGTCTTATTAATAATTTTATAGCAACGCTATATTTAGTGTCAACGTCGTTGCATGCATGAATAAAACAAGATTGCGCTTGATATTAAAGTCCTTCGAAACTGAACACGGTTCTCGTGGTTTTTGGACACAGAAAGACATTTTTCGCTTTGAATTCTAACTTTAAAATGTACAGAAACCAGTACCTGTGAGACTGAAGCGATGGATCTCAGCAGTCAGCAGCACACCAACTGAGCCCAGGACGAGCGCTGTCTGCGGTTCTGAACAGATCAGGTGTTGCGCTCATTTTTTAATGGTTCAGGGATTTTTTAAAAAACATTTTAAAGGAGGTCATTTTTTGGGTTCTACACATTGTTGCATTCACATTTGATTGAGATCACAAAAAAAATTAGTTACATTTGATCCAAAAAGTACATCAGGTCAATGGTTTTGAACTTTTTTTTTGTTATATTAGGGTACACTAGTCATTATTAACTTGCTTATTAGCATGCACATTGCTAGTATATTGACAACCTGACCCTTAACCCTACCAAACATTACAACAAACAACTACTGTACTGTACTTATTATTAATATGCAGCTCAAAAAGAGTTATTATACAGTGGGTTTTTTATGTAAACCTATAAGTCTGCTTTGTATATTATTGTTAATATTATTAAATATTGTTTTAATTTGAAGTGTTTTGACTGTTGCACCCCCATTAGATCCATTTAATGCATTTACACAATGCATATACAATGCATTCATTTCATGATGATCTTGCTGTTGCTGGAGTCATGCTTGATACAAAAATAAAATCCTAATAAAAAATAGTGAATAGAAAGTCTTATCGTCATCCACCGGTGTAAGCATTGAGAAATGAGCAGAGCAGAAATGTAGGCCGTATGTGTTTTCATGACGTGCAAGAATCTGAATTATGGTCTCTACTTTATTTGGGGAATGATGAGTAACACTAAATGTGATAGCTGTTCCCAGAGGCTGTTGGCAAACTGGTAAATCGCAGGCGGGCTGATCGGAGTTACCCGTCAGTCTATCAGTCAGGTTCTACAGAGGAAGCTCTCAGTTATGGGAATTCCTCTCCTCCTCGCTTAATGTGATTTAGGGATGCCGTGACTGTGTGATATAATACCATCAAGCGTCTAGACACACGCAAGCACACCCGCAGCACTAAAGACTAGACATGAATCTCATCCTCCACAGTCAACGAGGAAAATTCGCAAATCATCTTTTTCTGCTTAGACGACACCACTGGTAACTGCACACAGAAAGCACAGGCGCTTTACCACAGCCAGCTCCGCTCAGCTCAGACTAGAGCACGAGAACAGTGGGACGCGAGGGGCAGCTTATCTAGAGAGAGAGAGAGAGAGAGAGAGAGAGAGCGAGCGAGCGAGCGCGAGGGCGTGTGTGCGCGCGCACGGTATAATTGAGCCGTATGAATTTTTCAACATCCGTGGATTCGTTCCAACCGTGTCAGTGGCAGGCAGACTGTGCGAGACACAGATTGGTTTTTGTAGCGCGCAAGTCTATTTCTGACTAAGCGTGGATTTCACATCCGCCATGCGGGGCTGTGACACGCGCCTCCGAAATTCGCCCGCATGCGGTGCGATTTAAAACAGGGGAAAATCATAGTTAAAAAAATGTCTCCGTGTCAAACAATGCATTCAAAATGAGACCGTGTCTACCGACTGGGGGGGTTAAGCTGGCAGAAGAAAGAAAATGTGATGTGAATTCAGTGCACTGAATAAAATAATAAACATTTCGGGAAATCGCCCGGTGGATAAGACATGACGTCACAGGTGGACACGGACTGATTGTTAGAGCCACAGACCCCCACTGACTTTAATTTCTCAAAACAAAAATAAAAAAATATGCCGCGCTTGTCGTTGGTTACGTATTTAATATGTGGTTAATTATATGTATTTGCAACAATGAAATAAATGGCAAAAAAAAAAAAAAAAAAAAACAATGCTTAAAGTATGCTGGAGGAAATTATAATGTATTCTTATATTTTGCTATAATATAGGCTTACTAAAATCAAATAAGTTATAACGTTAATGTGTTCTCGTTTTGGTCATGTTTATTGGAGTATCAGTTCCATATTTGTGTTACACAGATGCTGTTTTATCATTTATTATCATATTATCCTAGCCACTGTAAAAGTCGCTCATGATCGTACCGTGTGGCCTTCTATCACTGAAATATATCAATACAAAGCAATGCAAGAACCTTTGAAATGTATGGATGTATTGAATATTTATTATGTATGAATTATGTTTAATGTCCGTGTTGCATTTTAAATGAATGCTATTGTGTTTACTTTGATATTAAGTTGTAAGCTATATACCTCTCCAGCGGTGGACATGGCGTCATCTGAGTGAGGAAACAGCCTTGCGCACACTGGAACGAACCATTCCCTTCTCAGAGAGAGAGAGAGAGAAAGAGAGAGAAAGAAGCGAGAGGGAGGGAGAGAGAGAGAGAGAGAGAGAGAGAAGCGAGAGGGAGAGGGGGAGGAGTGAGGGTAGCACCGGGTTCGCTGTGAGCCATGTTGGATGTGAATGAGAGATGCTGCGCTCGTGTCGCTGCTAGCCGGAGCTCTACCAAACACCGAGAGTAGATGCGAGCTTCCCGGGATCACCGAGCGACCGGGGAGCAAGGCGGAAGGAGTCGGGCGGTGGTGGATGAGCTGGCCACTTAGCCGGCGTTTGGAGAGAGAAAGAGAGACACTTGGGTTCAGAGAGAGGGGAGAACGGGGGGAGAGAGAGAAAGGATTTCACCAGACTAATGGCTGCACTGCTACTGGACTTGGGCTCGCTTTCGCCGCTGTTGTTTCTCCTTCTCCTCAGCTCTTTGTTCACTGTTATCCCGAGGAGTGCAGCGGGGCCGTTCTGCCGCTCCCTGTGCACCCACCCAGCCCCCGGAGACGCTCGAATCACCAGCCTGCCCGACGAAACGGTAACGGGGGCTTTGGCTGGGGGCGATTGGAAGATCCACCCTGCACGGACGCTACGGTCGCGTGGACGGGAAGCGCGATGCTTACGGTCCCGTGCAGCGGGAACCCCCTCAGCTCCGTTGAGTCCGGATTACCGGAATTGTAGTGCGTGGATATCAGAACCGGCGGCGCACACCGGACGCTGTCATCACCAGCCTGTTTGGAGTAACGGCGGCAGTGGAGAGAAGGGCGTTGTTTCTCGTGTTCTCGCCTCTCCGGTTCAGTATGGCAAAAAGAGGACTGTACAAAGGACTAGAACGCGCTCGCGGCCACAGACGCGCCTCGACACGGACAGGGTCATTGCAAGCGTGCTGGATAGCTGTATAACCGTGGATAGCCAATCCAGGCCCAATCACTGCCCATGTCACCCACAACGGGAGTCTGCCGCTGCCAAGACACCAACTCGGCTGTTATCAAAAGCCTATTCTTATTCTAATGTGGTTTCGGACGCCAATAAATTGTGCAAAGCGACAGCGGACCGTCCCCTCTCAGGCCCCCTGAATGTTATCGATCTTAACAGAGAGGGCTGGAACGGGTCAGGCTTTAGGAATACCCGCGGGTGCTCGGGACCGTGCGCGTGGCAGCTCTCTCTAGGGCTTGGAAGCGAAGCAAGCAGCTGTCTCGAGTCACACCGGATCACAGGTTGTTCTGAAAGGCATCCAAACTGGCACAGCAGTAACTGGCACCGGTTCAACATCTCTCTCAGGCGCTACGCTGTTTGTGAAAGGCAGGCAAGAGAAAACACAGACACCACATCTTCAAATAACAACTCAAAAGTAGAATTTGTGCATGCGAAGTCGGAGCGGAATAGTTCACAAAAGTCTTCTAGTGCGCTCAAACGGACTGATGCTCGGGATTTAATGCCACAGGCTGATTGGGTCAGGACTGAGACTCGCTATGATGACAGAAAGGCTCATTATAATGGATCAACTGGAATCAGCGCTGCTCAGTTGTGTATCGGCGATGTACACAACCCTGACTCATCCGCTGCTGGTTTTTCCAGCGGTCATAATGCATCACATATCTACCTCTTAGTCGAGCTTAACTTTCCTAAACGTTTTCGTGACTCACACTTTCACACACGAGAAGATTCAGCACCCTCTCAGTGGACAGCGCCAATCTCCGTGCTTGAGCTCGTGCATTCCAATGACTTTACTCAAAGTTTGCTGCTGAGGAATTGGAACGGCAACTATAACAACAACAACTGCGCCAAGAATCGTAATAATAACCACCACAACAACAGCAGCAGCCCTGATGATCAAAATGCAAATGAAACTCAAAATGTTCCTGACAGTGAAGAGCGCGACTTTATAAGAGGGGAAAGCGCACGTTATCCTTGCTCCAGCACTCGTGCGGAGTGTGGCGACTACGACAGCTTAACCGCCGATGGGGGAGCCACGCGGCCGCAATTAAAATCCGGTAAACGGGTGTCATTACAAGCTGAGGGTGTCAGTCAGCAAGAGGAGCAGCTGGAAGCCGCGACTGAGTGCGGTAGGAGGGAGGGACAGATAGAGGGCGGGGTAAAGGGGAGGAACGGGGGAGGGTGACAGACAGCCTGTAGAGGGAGAAAGGGAGGAAAGCTTGGAGTGGGTGATTGCAGAAGACACAAAGGAAGACGTAGTATTAGAAGAGACAAATTTACTGGAAGAAAAAGGTCAAGGCAACGGCACCTCTCAGTCAGACAGAAAAAGCGATGAAAACAAAAATGGAATGTGGACTGAGCAGAATGAGCTTAAACAGAGTCTAGATGGGGTGGAAAACACACAGAAATTTTTGTATGTTGAGAAAGAAAAAGCAACAGAAAGCGATGAAATTCAGAGAGAAGATGAGCAAGAATACAACGAAGAGCAGACAGGTGTCTCTCCTGTTGGGCGCTCCCGTAGAGCAGCTAATAGGCACCCCCAATTCCCCCAGTATAACTACCAGGTTCAGGTTGCTGAGAACCAGCCTCCTGGTACCTCAGTCATAAGTATGACAGCCGAGGACCCTGATGCTGGTGAGGCAGGCAGACTCAGTTACAGCATGGCCCCTTTAATGAACAGCAGGTCCATGGATTACTTCCAGATCGACCCAATTACTGGCCTTCTCACCACCACACACATTCTGGATCGAGAACACATGGACCTGCACTACTTCCGAGTTACTGCCACGGACCACGGCTCACCACGCCTTTCTGGAACAACTATGGTGACCATCACTGTGGCTGATCGTAATGATCACTCTCCCGTGTTTGAGCAAACAGAATACCGCGAGACTATTCGAGAGAATGTAGAAGAGGGATATCCTATACTGCAGCTGCGAGCAACAGATCTCGACTCGCCAGCAAATGCAAACATACGCTACAGGTTTATCGGAGAAAGTGCAGCTGTTGCACGTGCTGCGTTTGAGATTGATCCTCGATCAGGTTTGATCACAACACGAGGTACTGTTGACAGAGAAGCAAATGAACGCTATACATTGTTAGTGGAAGCAAGTGACCAAGGGAGAGAGCCGGGTCCACGGTCGGCTACCGTTAGTGTCCATATCACCGTGTTGGATGAGAATGACAATGTTCCACAATTCAGTCAAAAGCGCTATGTGGTAGCAGTTAGAGAAGACGTCCGCCCACATTCTGAAATCCTCAGAGTCAGTGCCTCGGACCAGGATAAAGATGGGAATGCTGCTGTGCACTACAACATAATCAGTGGGAACAGCCGAGGACAGTTTGCGATTGACAGTGTTACTGGAGAAATCCAGGTGGTAGCGCCACTGGACTATGAGACGGAACGGGAGTACACGCTACGGCTGCGGGCTCAGGACAACGGCCGTCCACCTCTCTCCAACAACACTGGAATTGTGAGTGTTCAGGTCACTGATGTGAATGATAATCCACCAATCTTTGTATCCACTCCTTTCCAGGCTACAGTGCTGGAGAGCGCTCCTATCGGTCACTCCATTCTTCACATACAAGCTATTGATACAGATAACGGTGACAATGCACGCCTGGAATACCGTTTGACGGGAACTGGCACAGATACACCGTTTGTTATCAACGCTGCCACTGGTTGGGTCACAGTGAGCTCAGAACTTGACCGGGAATCAGTAGAGCATTACTTCTTTGGCGTTGAAGCTCGAGATTATGGCGCTCCACCTCTTTCCGCAACAGCTAGTGTTACAATCACAGTAATGGATGTCAATGATAACCGACCAGAGTTTTTACAAAAAGAGTATTACGTCAGACTAAATGAAGATGCAGCAGTTGGAACAAGTGTGGTCAGCGTTACCGCTGTTGACCGTGATGTAAATAGTGCTGTCACTTATCAGATCACCGGTGGAAACACACGTAATCGCTTTGCCATTAGCACAGCCGGTGGTGCAGGACTTGTCTCCCTAGCACTTCCTTTGGACTACAAACAGGAGCGCCGCTATGTGTTAACAGTCACTGCCTCTGACAGAACTCTCCACGATACCTGTCAGGTGCACATCAACATCACAGATGCCAACACACACCGTCCCGTGTTCCAGAGTGCTCATTATTCAGTAAGTGTGAATGAGGACCGGCCTCCCGGCAGCACCGTGGTGGTCATAAGTGCAACAGATGACGATGTTGGAGAAAACGCCCGCATTACTTACTACCTGGAGGACAATATTCCACAGTTTCGCATTGATCCTGCGAGCGGAGCGATCACACTTCAAGCCGAACTTGACTATGAAGACCAAATGACTTACACACTTGCCATCACTGCCCGTGACAATGGAATCCCTCAGAAATCTGACACCACTTATGTGGAGGTCAATGTTAATGATGTAAATGACAACGCACCTCAGTTCCTGAGCCCCAGGTATCAGGGTGGAGTCAGTGAGGATGCTCCACCTTTCACTAGTGTGCTACAGATCTCCGCTACAGACCGTGATGCTCATGCCAATGGCCGTGTCCAGTATACGTTCCAGAATGGAGAGGATGGTGATGGAGATTTCACAATAGAGCCAACTTCGGGAATAGTCAGGACTGTCAGGAGACTTGACCGTGAAAGTGTTCCCTACTATGAGCTGACTGCATTTGCGGTGGATCGTGGTGTTCCCCCTCAGCGTACACCTGTACACATTCAAGTCAGTGTCATGGATGTCAACGACAATGCTCCAGTGTTTCCAGCTGATGATTTTGAGGTCCTAGTGAAGGAGAATAGTGCCGTTGGATCCGTTGTAGCTCAAATTACAGCAACTGATCCAGATGAGGGCCCAAATGCTCAGATTATGTATCAGATTGTGGAAGGAAATATTCCAGAAATCTTCCAAATGGACATTTTTTCAGGAGAACTCACTTCTTTAATTGACCTTGACTATGAAACGCGGAATGAGTACGTAATTGTTGTCCAGGCCACCTCAGCTCCATTGGTCAGTCGTGCCACAGTGCGCATACGACTTGTTGACCAGAATGATAATGGGCCCCAAATGCAAGACTTTCAAATCATCTTTAATAACTTTGTATCTAATCGATCCAACACCTTCCCAAGTGGTGTTATTGGACGAGTTCCAGCCCATGACCCAGATGTTTCAGATCGTCTCTACTACACCATAGATCGTGGGAATGAGCTACACCTGGTGCTGTTGAACCACACGAGTGGGGAGATCCGCCTCAGCCGAAAATTGGACAACAACCGACCACTGGTGGCCCCGATGCTTGTCACTGTCACTGGTAAGACTATGAGGGAGAGGGGGAGGGAGAGAGGGAGGAAGAAATGGGGAAATGAGGCAAGGGCTATTAAGGTCATAAGGATGAAATCAAATCAGGTCAAATTGGTTTTGCTAACTCTTTTCTGCAGTGCTCTATTATGAAATATTGCTGAAGGCAATGTGTCAATGTAGAAAGTGCACGTTAGAGGAAAAATAGAAAGAACAGAAGATATCTTCAGAGAAAGCTGACCCTTGACTTGCATTTTTCTCTGTAAGGACATTTAGCGATCGTTGTAAATTACTTTATGCTGGAAGGATTTCTACTGGCATTAGCAGGTAGTGTAACAGGAGTCTCAGTGGTAACTTGAGAGAGTGTAAGTGCTGAGGAAAGCATTGCTTGGCCACAACGGCTGATGTTGTTGATTGCATTGCTGGGAAGTGTAGATAATTGTGGCTTTTGAAAGGTTATAAATGGTGATTTGTTATTTACAGACAAGGTGACTAAAATGGTAAATTCAACATGATGTGTGAGGTTCGTTTGTGGCTGCTTTGTGTTTATTTATCACTTAAAAAATAATCCTGCTTGACTTGAGCGATATTGCTGATTTTTTTCAGCTTTTTACCTTATCTGGCAGTTTGTGTGTGTGTGTGTGTGTGTTTGTGTGTGTGTGTAAAGCATATAGGTTGGGGAGTTTGTAAGACTGCAGTGTTAGACAGCTCAGTTACCCTCTGGTAAAATTCTCTCTCTCTCTCTCCTAAGGAAAGCACACTTCCGTTTCCATCCCCCACTTACTCTTCATTTCTCATTCATTTTGCCTCCTTGCTTTTCTTTCTCTCACTATTTTTCTCTGACACAACATATTTTTCTGTTGGGTTAAATCATCGAAATATGTGTTTCCAAGTAAGCTGAGCGTCTTTCTTCTACGTTGTACAATTTAAGCATTAAGTTTTGATGTCCTGAAGGAAATGGAAGGTTAAGTTGAAGGCATTTCCTATTAAATAATTCCTTTGTATTATGTATCACCCGGAGAAACAGCAGTTACAGATATCTAAAGAGCACAGCTCATTATCTGTAAGATGAGATAGTTTGGAACTCAGTGTTGCTTTTATCTTGTTATTCTCTAAGCAAGGATTATATTTATATTGCTTATATTTATGCGATTAGATCATTTTATTATTCCCTCTATGATGTGATGTACAATCACACATTTTAGGTGTAATCAAATCGTATTGGTCTCTGAAACAATGCATGTATGCCAGAATGAAACTGTGTTTACATATTTGTAAATGTAGTTTAATAGAGGATTACAGACAGCCCTCATATCTTGCATGCTTTCTCTTGCTTTCTCTCTCTCTCTCTGTTCTACTTTACTTTGAGCGTAATAGGACGTCCTTAGGGGAAGCCTGGCTTTGGAAACAAACGGAGCACAGTAATCAGCTGTCAAACCAGTGCCCAAGATTTTGTGTGTGCGTTTGGGTAATCAGAGGGTTTAATATTTGTTCATGCAGGCAACTACAGTGTTTATGTCTACATCTGGATTTGTTTGAGCATATATTAAGTTTGTGTGTTTATACACATGTGTTTTTGTGCGTGTGTGTGTGTGTAAACTCCTGTACATGAGGGGGGTAGAAATATATTTCCAGGTGACTAATTTCAGCTATGAAGGGCAAATACATCTAAGCATTCTGTGTGCAAAAACACACAAAGGCCCTGGAGACTAGGGGTCTGTTTTGGTCATGCTAGATTTGTAATTTCAATGTTTACAAGCGCGCTGAATGTGTGAGCTGCCGTTGTGGAATTTGTGAGCATGTGCATGCATCAGGTTTGTTGTGTCAGGGAGAGAAACCTGAAAAACCTATACTGCAGGGACCTCTATTTGATCTATTTGTTTATTTCATGTTTTTGTGAGCTGGTAAAAGCTAGAACTCCAGCAAGAACTGCTTTAAGCACACAGAGTGTTTTTTTTTTTTCTAACAATCCCCCTCTGCAAAACAAGCCTAAAATAAAGTTCACTTTAGAGTGGGTAAGTGAGCTGGATTATAAAAGATTAAAAAGGGACTGAGAGAGGAACAGAAAGAGATACAATGAAGAAAGGATAGGATTAGGGAATGTGTAGAGTAAGAAAAAGAAGAAAACAGATTGAGAAAGAGAAGATAACAAAACACTCAAGTGGAAAAGAGAAATGGAGGGTGGTGAATAACAGACGAGTGATTGAAGAGGAGGAATAGAAAGAGGAAAAACTCGCTGAGTTCAGGTCTTGGCTTTGAATGGCTGAAAGGAAAATTATTTCAGATGAAAGAAATGGAAAATTGCCCTCTTTGAAATGTACCATACAGCTCTTAATATGCTTTTTAATGACTCTGTATATGCAATGGCTCCATTTGTATTTGCCCTTTAAAATTCATCTTCATAAGTAGTATTTTGATTTTTGTTTTCTGGTAAAACAATGAAACATGGTTATATACAAGATAATTAATTAAAATAGAAATGTAAAAAAATATATATATTAGGATTTTATTTTTCATTTATTTATTTATTGCTTGTTTTAAGCATATGTTTCATCATTTTTGATCGATTTATGCCCAAAATAAGCACAACCAGTTTGTCGTCGACATTATAAAATAAGTTCAATTCAGAATATGTGCTCTAAAACAAACCTTAATATCTCAGCTCATCAAATAAATTAAGGATATTTTGAAGTTAAAAAAACAGTAATACCGTGAAATATGATCTGAGTTTAAAATAATTGTTTTCTAATGTAATTGCAAATTTATTCCTGTTATGCAAATTAGAATTTTTAGCAGCCATTACTCCAGTCGCATCCTTCACGAATCATTTGAATATGCTGATTTGGCATTCAAGATAAAATAATATGATTTATTATATTGAAAATAGCTAAAAGCTGATTGTTGCTGACAGAAATTGTTCGTAGCGTTATAAATATCTTTACTACATTTCGAATGTTTTATTTTCAGCTCCTTCCACTGACTGATAACGTCAGACATCACAAATATTAAAGAAACAGCAAAGAAACGCACACTGGTGATTTGACTTATCCTCTGTGGGAGCCCGAATGTGTTGATTTAATCAGCACGACTAATAATATTTTCTGCTGTAAGCTACATTAATCATTTAAATCAATGTTTTGTTTCATTTTATTTAGATGTTGAGTAACCATACTGTGTTGCCCTTGCGCTGGTTGTGGCTGTTTACAGTAATTAAGATCATTTACTTGTCATTTTGCTGTAATTGCTATTATTTGTTAAGCCTCAGTGATTATTGGAATGTGACAGAAAATCATATGCAAGATATTGCTGATTTTCTTCCATTGTGTTTTTTAGTCTAATGGCTCTGTGGTAAAGTAAAGTGTTAAAGAGAAGCAGGGATGTTTTAGGAGGTCAATAGGGAGCCAGTGCCTTATAATCCTGTAATCAAACCAGCTGCCTTCTTGTACCCTTCCCCCTCTTCTCCTGTACCTCCCTTTCCACTGCACCCCTTCTTTCTCATCTCAGTCTTTCCCACAAACACACTTTCTCGGATCTCTTGTCTGCTTGATATTGCCTTCATCTTTCTGGCATCTATGTAAACACTCCTGCTTCCCTGCCTCCACCCTTCCTCCGCTAACCCCTTTCGCTCTTTCCATTACACTCTCTCTCTCTCTCTTTCTCTCTCTCTCTCACACAGGGTGGCATTTCATCAAAGCAGGATATAATCTCCTTAGACACTGAGACATCCAGTGACATTAAAAACTTCAAGCCGCGGCTGTCGTCCTCTTGTAGATGCTCACACGTTGTGTTTGACTTTATTTCTCCAGTTATTACAGCACAACTTGAGTCAAACGCTTCAGTGGGAAAAACATTTAAATATTTTGAGCTAAAGTGTAATTTACAAGCAGTACATGCAGACAGCATTTGGTGTGGTGAGCCAATCAGGATTATAGATTATAGGTTTAAAGAACAAATTAAGGAGAAATTCTGTCCTATTCAGTTCAAACTTTGTTATATATGGATTACATTTTTTTTTAAAAAAAACTTAAAAACTTTTTAAATTTAATTACTAACCTTTCATTCTCCAGTGAGCCATAAACTGTTGCAACCAACACTATTTAGTTGAGAACTGCATCACACTAATTTGCGAAATAATTATTTAGAATCTTTTTTCGACCCAGACCAACTGATTGACTAAACTGATCAGATTTTTACAAATTGGTTAAATGTCACGATTTACAGTCAATAAGTTACTTCTGGAATTTTACTTAAATGACTTTAATTCCATTTTGTTTAAATTGTTTTGTTATCTTCTCCTTTTTGTTATCATTAATGTGCATTTGACTATTTTGTGTTAAATTGGATGTTATTTTATTAACACATTATTTTAGTGTTATGTGTGTTACCTTAATGGTGTTTTGTCTTTGTGTGTATGACTCTGTGCACCATCTGTGCATGATTTTCTATTTTACCACCTTTATTAAAGGAGATTTTAGTGTAGTTAAAATAAAGAATACATATAAAACATATGGTAGTTATAAAGTTATAAAATACAGAAGCGCCAGTATACCATTCCTCAGTACCTGAATCATTGTTGCCATAATTTGTACAGTGAATGGATTAAAATGACAGGTGCAGCTGAGTCCAAATAGCGTCTTGTTTCAGTCTGTGTGTGTGAGAGAGACAGAAATGGGGGATGGATTGTATATTTTATAAGAAATGCTTATCAGCATGAAAGGTATGACTTTTAAGGGGATGACATTATGATCTAACGTCTCTCTTTCTCCCCTCCCCCATTCATTTTATCTTCTGCGCTTTTATTCTTTCCCATCCCTGACTCCTCCTTACCAGCCTCCAGCAGCCTCACCCCTCACCCCATCTCTCTCTCCTGCTCACTGCCTGCTGAATCATTTCCTCTTTTCTGTGTAATTTTCTTTCACTCAATTTAAATCGACTTCAGAGTGACTTGCTGCCAAGACTGTGTTCATGCACTTTATATCCAAAACATTTTATTGCATGCAGGAGAAAATCATTTAGAAAATGGAAAGGCAACTGTGAAAGTATCATCAATGTTGTACAAACAGCATGGATATACTGAATAACATGATTCAGAATGGATTAGAATGGTGTTAGTGGTACTGCGGTATTAAAGAAAACAGCACTTCTGTGTGCTTCAGTGGTCACTTTAATGATAATAGTGCAATGGTGGGTATTTTGGGACCCACAGTCCAAAAACTGGAAACTGGTCTACATTTACAGCCACTAGTGTGTGTGTGTGTGTGCAGCTAGATGTCAGAAGCCTAGTCAAGAACTTGTCTAGGTCATAATTTATTTTATCCTCTCAAAGGAAAAGCAAGGACAATTTAGATTTTATGGCAATGACATTTTATTTCAATTGAACTTATTCATCATAACAGGGTTTGGCTTAAATGCCTCTCTCTCTCTCTCTCTCTCTCTCTCTCTCTCTCTCTCTCTCTCTCTCACACACACACATGCACATGCACCCCTGTGATACTGCTGTTCATGTAACGGTTGCAAAGTTGGTTGCCATCAATCAGCTCGGTTATCTGCATTTTCCAGATATGATAACTGAACTGCCGACAGTATGAACTGTCTCAATGGTTGCACATGAGAAACGTGTCAGTGTTGCATCAGTGCAGCTTATCCTAGGTTCACCAAACTGTCATGTGCGTTGCACTAAGTTGAACGTCTGTTTTGTTTTGTTCTGTTGTAAGTAATCTTAATAATTCCTAACTGCATATACTTATAGCCAAGTAAAGCGTTTTTGCTTTCACACAGAAACAGCTCTCTTTGACATGGCTACTGAAACCACACTTTCTGTCTTTGCATGAACATTTGGGCTGCATCATGCACTTATATTACCACATTGTGATGTAGACATCTGGGAGCATGTTTAAATGAGCCTGGATCAACCTTCTCTTTTGGATAGAATAAATGAGCTCTGTAACTCTGCAGATCTTATACATGCTTCGTTTGTGTTTTATACAGTCGGACTTCTTGTGCAAACAGAAATCTCACTTGATTATTACAATTAATGGCAAAATTAATGTTTTGAAATGTAAACTGACATTTCCTACTGACACTGCAGCAAAACAGACATAGCTGACTTAATACATGAATGTGAGTAAATAATGGCAGAATTAAAATGTTTTTGTGGGCTTTCGATCACATGGATTTCTATTGAATGTCTAGATTTTGCCTGTGAAATTTCATTGTGCAACAGTAAAAGTGAATGTATCTTTACACTAATAAGCATCTTGAGAATCACCATTTAGAATGAATGCTCGCAAAGCAAAACAAAATAGAAAAGCTCTACAAATCAACTTAATTTTCTACATACAAAACCTAATGTATGTATTGATTTGGTGGTGAAATGTAATCTGGGCAAGGTTTCATCAGGTTCGCGTACTCAGTGTCCGTTCAATCACAGAAATTCTTGAATCTTTTTTTCTTCCTTTATCCCCCTGTCTTTGCAGCATGCTCTCTTTTCAGCTCCAAACCTTCTGTGTTGTTTGTGTAACCCCCCTGTGCCACAACTCGTATTCACTCCGAGTAGGTCTCAAACCCAGGTGTGCTTTAACAAGGAGGCTAAAGGCCATGACCACTAGCGACAGTCGCTAGGGCACCTCTTTTTGAGGTTTGAGGTTTACCTTGCACAGCACCTACTCGCTGGCCTCCGTTACATATGTACTGCGTGCATTCGTGTGTGTATGAGCGTGAAGTATGTGTGCGTTTGATGGACACACATGATTCACTCCACAGCATGTTGCTAATTTCACAGTCAGTGAGCTGTAGATGATATCTGGCTCAGTTCACATGCTGAGATGGACCTCTGGAGGAGTACAACTCTCACAGCTACTGTTAAAAGCGTTTCAGATTGCAACAGAGTAAAACATAGACTACGTGACAGCAGCTGAAGTGGTGTTGTGACTGATCTGTCAGACATGTTCTTATCACTGAACTTAAAGTGATGTGACACACTGCTTTTATACAGGACAAGGCTTGTAGTTTTCAAGTTTATTATCGCTCTCTAACTCACTTCGTCTTCTTTTGTCTCCGTTTCTCAGATGGCATTCACAGCATCAGCGCTCAGTGTGTGTTGCGGGTTCTCATCATTACGGAGGAGATGCTCAGCAGCAGCATCACCGTGCGACTCCAGAACATGTCCCAGGAGCACTTCCTGTCCCCGCTGCTCACTCACTTCCTGGAAGGGGTGTCAGCAGTGCTTTCAGTCTCTCCTGATGATGTGTTTGTGTTCAATGTGCAGCCGGATGCAGATGCAGGAAAGGTGCTCAATGTTAGTTTCTCCGCTGCATTGCCGGGAGGGCAGTTTTTCCCATCGGAGGCTCTGGAGGAGCAGCTGTACCTCAACAGACCTAGACTCAACGCCCTTGCACATATGGAGGTAAAACACATATACACACTCTGCCTTACGAAGATCATTAGATACAGTAAGAATCTATAAAAACTAACTTTAATATAAATGTCAGATATTGTTTTGATACTTCTTAAATAAAGTAATGGCATACATTTGAATACATTTGAATCAGTTGCCATTTAATTCTACAAAAAAAATAAATAAATAATAATATAAAGGCTGTATTTATTCGATCACAATTACAGTAAAAACAGCAACATTGTGAAATAGACTTCTGTGTTTATATATTTTAAAATGGCATTTATTCTTGTGATGTCAAAGTATGTATTTTCAGCAGTCATTACGTCAGTTGTCAGTGTCACATGATCCTTCAGAAATTTACTGATTCTCTGCTCAAGTAATATTTCTTATTATCAGTCTTATTATCACCTAACATCAGTGCAGTTTCATATTTTTGTAGAAATGATAACATGGTTTCTTGCAGGATTATTTGATTATTTTTTAGATGAAAATAAATCTTTTGTAACACGTCCTTACTTTTGCTGAATAAATCCAAATAACCCTAATAAACTTAATGAAATGAATAAACCTCTCAAACCGAGAAATAAAAACATATATTTAAAGCAATTTATTTAATTCACAGCTAACATGTAATTAAAAGAAATAAGAAATGAGAAATTATTAAAACATTTAAATGTTTTTTGATTGCATTTTATTAATTGAAAAAAATTCAGCTTGACTAAATGTATTAATTAAATAAAAGCAATCTCCTAGTTCTCTGTATGGTGAGAGCACATACAGACGGACCTACTCGCACTACGCTGACACTGTATTTTTTATTCCTGCAGGTTCTCCCATTTGATGATAACGTGTGTTTACGTGAGCCATGTCAGAACTACATGAAGTGCATCAGCGTTCTCCGCTTCAACAGCTCCGCTCCCTTTATCACCTCCCCATCTACGCTGTTCCGGCCCATCCATCCTATCACAGGGCTGCGCTGCCGGTGCCCCGCCGGATTTACGGGAGATTACTGCGAGATTGAAATTAACCTGTGTTACTCAAACCCCTGCTTGAATGGAGGAGTGTGTGCTCGCAGAGAGGGAGGCTACACCTGCATCTGTCGAGAGGATTACACAGGTGAGAGCGTGATCGTGTATGTCAGGAAGTCTTCCTAGATTATGGGAAGTCTTACAAGGATTTGCAAACGAACGTCTGGTGCACTTTGCAGTTTATTCAGGGCCAAGAATCGCCCACTTATGGCTGGTTCACACTGCCAAAACAAACGGCAACATGTCAAGTGTGTACTAAAGTTGGCTGTTGGATGTACAGTAGAATGATGAAAATAAAAACTGTCATGTTCATGCTTCCCAACACAAGGCAACAGACAGGTTGACACAATGATCCAACAAACCCAACAACCCTTGGCATTTGATGTTTCTTCTGTGCTTAGACAGGAAGACAGAATGTCTCTTGAAGATTTGATGCTGGTTATAGATACAGATTCCCAGTTCAGTTCGATTCTAATTCACAAAATTTCCATTCCATTCAAAATTTGATTTGATTGGATTTATTTCTGAATCCTTTTCTAATGTCTCTCTTTTTCTATTTTTTTTAAACCTCTAAGCTACAGCTATAAATTATTTAAGGACTTCTTCTTGCTTGGTACATTACAAAAATGTACATTTATGTAATCATTTTTGCCAAAATTACATTTAAAATAATTTTTATAAGGATGCACAAATGGATGGCTTTTTTTATACTTGACTGGCAAAAGCATTTGACAAAACAACAACAAAAAAATCCCAATCAATATCTGGACAAAGAAAAGCAAATGGCCGTAACTGTGTCCATTTTTTTTTTTCAATTTAAACATGATTTATCAATTTATTATTTATCTACATTTTTAAGCATTACATTTCGTTTCATGTTTAAAGTAATAATTTCTTATTTCTTGATATTAAGTTATGGACTGCAAATATGGGTAAAATAAACTTATATAAAAACAGACTTGCTAAAAAATAAATAGTAAATTTTGGGATTTTAAGACCTAAGAGATCTTTCAAAGGAATATCTCAAGTAATGGGAAAATCAATAATTTAACTCAGCCCTGGCTATAAGCGTCTTTGGTGTTTCCAAATCCATTTCTAGTACTTCGAAAAAAGCATTTGAAAATTATGCAGCATCCTGCCAATCATACGATGCCAGTTTTCTGTGCAATATGCATCAGATGGCCAGTGAAGGAGCTGTGAGCGATCCGTGGGCGCACCATCTGATGCTGAGACTAGACGGTGGCTACTGGTGGTGCAGCACAACCGCTTCTTCATTGTACATGTGTGGCCATGGGAGTTAAACAGATCTAAACTCTCAGCAGTCAAGTCAGTCTGAAGTTAAATGAGCAACTCTTAGCAATACAAACGCTGCAGTATGAGAGAAAGTGAAAGAGAGCAAAAGAAATCCAACGGAAGGATGAAAGCAGGGGCAGATGCAGGATCCCCCGAGGGCCGTACCATGTGTGTGGTGGGGGTTGGGTAGAGAGGGTGGTTTAGCCCAAGAGGAGAAGAATAGCTTTGATGAATTAAACATCATTTGAACGAAGGGAAGAGAATACATTACCAAATATTCTGAGGGAATGGAGTGGATAGGTAGCGGGGAAGAGAGTGAAACAGAAAAAGAAGAGAAGAAAGAGGGAAAAGTGCTCTTAATAGTAAGTCAGGAAGTGAACAGCTGTTAAAAAGAAGGAGAGCGAGTACCTGACACAAATATAAAAGGACAAAAGTATCTAGAGACTAAAGATAGAGAGACTAGAGATGGAGAGATATTTGCAGAGAGGGTTCTTAAAACCTTTCCCTGCTGGAGTCACCTGAGAATCAATAGAGATTTGTTTAAGTGTGTATTTGAGAGCGTGTGTGTACCTAAAAGCTCGTCTTTTGTCCGTGTAGAGATAACTGAGCTTGCATGCTCATGTAGGTGAATATCTACCACTTGTTTTTGTCGCGGATATGTGAAGGCAGTTCTGTTTTTTTGTTTATTTTTGGACTTTAAGATGAAAACTTTTATACCTCGTTGAACACAGAGGGGCTGTTTGAGTTTTAGCATGCTGTGTTTATGTTCGTGTCTTTCTGGCAGTTCTGGTTGAGGAGTTTAAAGAAATTGCTGTATGTCTTTGACTGTGTGTCAGTAAGTGCACCGAGAGCAGTAGCAGTCAGTGTGAAATGTTTTCTCAGAATTGCTTGTGTTCATGTCAGACAGTTCATATGGTTTAACAAGGGCCAGGGGCATATACTTTGAAACCAGGGTTGTGTGACATGCTAAATAATAATAAAACATCCTATTAGCCCTGGATTACTATTATACTGTCTGCAGCACTACAGACAAGAAACTATGTAAATATGTAGAATATGCATACATTCTGAGTTTTATTTCCCCACAAAAATATTTTTAGATGTTTAGATACGTTTTTCAGGAGTTACTGTGGAATGTTGAATAATTGTCAGCAGTGTTGATTTTGATTTTGATTTAAATTTATGTCATTTAGTTTATGATAGTTTGGTCATCTGAATTGTTTTAGCTCACTAAATGTAATCAGATTTTATTCCATTAAATCTACAGTACATCTATAATTGGTTTAGTTAAATTTCACTAAATTACCTACACTATATTTAACTGAACCCATAGATTGCAGAATTAATTTAGCGATTTAAGTTCAGCTGTAATGCAGTAGTATCTGTCTTTTATCTGTCCAAAATGGACGTTGGCCAAATAGTTTGATGCTTTGAATCTTTTAGTAAATTAATTTTCCAAAGGAATTAGTTATTCCTTATGAAGAAAGTCCTTCTTATGAAGAAAGTCCTCTTTAATTTATGATTTTAGTTAGAAAAATGCGGTTCACTTGATATTCAAAGGCCTGTGACCTGCTTATATATATTTTTATTCTGGGCACAGTAACTTATTTTATATGGCTTTTGAATATTCAGTCTGGTGCTGTCAAGAGGAATGTGTGCTAAAATCCTTCTCCCTTTGCAGGTGATATGTTTGTAAGCTATGATGAATATGCTAATACATCTCGTTGAATATGCAAATAATTCTCAGTCTAAGTAGCCAGTAGGATAAAGGCTGGACTGAGCTTCTCTAAATCCATGAGTCCGTGTGTCTTGAGGGCTTTAGTGTGTGTGTGTGTGTATCTGTGGCTGGTTTGCAGTGAGCAGTTACCATCATGTAAACATTAATGGTTTCTTTGCCTGTGGTGTGTGTCTGTCCGTATGTGTGTCCTAAGGCATGTGGTTGTGTGTTTGTGTATTTCTGTGGTGGTGGGTCAAAGATTGAAGCGCTTTTAAAGGCAGTATTTTCACACTCCCACTAAAGGGAAACGGAGATGTCTCCATGTGTGTCTGTGCCAGAGGTTTGTACACGCATGCACATTAATGTGCTTTATTTAACTGATGCCAGAGGCTCACCAACACAATGCTGGAACATCACAGTGCCAGAATCTGGCTCACATTTGGCTCGGCTTCATAAAGCCTAAGGGCAGGATCTGCTGATGTTTCAAAACCCAAACAACAAGCTGCTTTATGTAGTGTCTATGTGTGTGTCTGTTATTGGTCCACTGGGACATTCCCGTCTACAGGTTTTTACAGGGCTTCTACACATCGCTAACATGTGTAAGCTAGACCCCTGCTGATACAGTGATGGTACAATTTATAGGATTTTTATCCAAAATATGACTGATTAAAATGCAGTCTTTAATGTTCTGCTCTTCAAATTCTACATAAAGCTGTGAAATGATTCTTGGATTAAGTAAAAATAGAACTTGCTATGTGATTTGGTCCTGTTCACTCACTATTCCCAGCATGCATTAGGGCATGAATAATTATTAGGTTAGCATTTTGGATTGTTTGCCGGTTTTATGTAAATTTTGGTTTGTTGTCACATTCAGTAACGTGTATTTCTAAACATGTAAAATCACTGGACTGCGATAAAATATTTGAGTGTAAGCTTGCATTGTGAGAAAGGCATTTAAGCAAACTAAATGATTTAAGAAATTCGAGATTCCATAGATTTCAATCTTAAAAGTAATCAAAACAGGAAATTTTGCATGACATTTTAAGTCCAGTCAAACCATTTAGCTGAATTATTTTCCTGTTATGAGTGATTAGTGTCTGATTCTAAATTCAAAAGTATTTTGTCTAAATAAACAAAAAAACTAAAAACTCAAATCAAACATTTTAAATGCTGTAAGTGAATTTAGTAATCACGTAACATAAAAACAAAAATGGTGTCTTTATTATCTTCAGCACTTCATTTTTGCAGTGCAGTACAATTTTGACCTATAAATAATGTGAAGGAGTACGGCTGAATTGAAGTGTGCATCAATGCGTCCACGTGTATTTGTTTTGCCGCATGTTTGTGTATTTTATGTATTTTAAATGTCCTGTTTTCTCTGTCTGACTCAGGCGAGCGGTGTGAGTTGGACCGGCGTGGTGGCCGGTGTGTAGCAGGCGTTTGTCGTAACGGCGGGACATGCCGCGAGCTCTCCGGAGGAGGATTCAGGTGTGAGTGTCCTGCAGGAGGGTATGAGAAGCCGTTTTGCTCTGTCACCACCAGATCCTTCCCGCCAAAATCATTCATGATGTTCAGGGGACTCCGTCAACGATTCCACCTCTCCATCTCCCTCTCGTGAGTACACACATCTTATTCAAGGCCAAAATTATGACAGAGATGACCATTTAAGACTATATTTATGATTTGAATCATTTTTCTTCTTTCTCAGGTAGCAGAAATTATTTTAAAATCGTAATAATATAAAATATCACCCACTCGTACACTTTTAAAATCTTCTAATGTCATAAATCTAATTTTCTTCTCTGTGATCTGTTTCTTGTATTCTCCCCTCTTCCTTTCATGCTCTCTCATAAGAAAAGCTCCTTAGCACTCTCTTTCTTTTCTTTCATCCTGTTTTGTTTTTTTTCCACTTCCCCTTGTGAGTGATATTTTCTGGTCATGTGTTTGATGCGATTGGTCAGGGTTTGGCTGCTGTGGCACAGAGGTAATATAATGGTTGTTTGTTGTAATCTCCAGGGTGACTAAAACAGAGCTATTTTATTTATTAACGTGGTCAAATATCAACACATTCGGAAAGGGCACAACCTTCTCTCATCTCCCTAGACACGCCAGAATATTAAATCCTTCTCTCGGTTAAAGTCTTGCCTCTCTGCACCGAAAGATAACCATTGTGCTACAGTGTGCAATTTACAGACTGACCATGTCCTATAAAAAACTCTTTAAAATCTAAAAGTCTTTGCTCAGTGGAGCGCAAACAAGGTCCATCTCTCTCACAGCTCGGGCCTGTTGTCAGTGTTTTGTCTGGACCACGCTAAAAGATGTTTTAAAGTGAGTAACCAGGAATGACATTCAGAGGCATGCAAAAAGAAAGATTGTTATTCTGGCTTTCATCTTATTTTAAAAGGGTGCTTTGCTGCTGAAATGTGGAAAGTTCATACATTAATGAACGATTTACATGAAAATAAATGTGAAATGTGGAGTACTCATGTAAGAAGCCATCAATAGTATTAGCAATTGTAATAGTATTATAAGTATGCATGTTTTTTACTCTGGAAACACCTATTGAACCTATTAGTTGCTTGTTAACATGCGTATCACTAGAATATTAGCCATTTTTAGCGCTAATTATGCACATATTAATGTCTTATTCTAGATCCCGAATCCTACCCATTACCTAAACTTAACAACTACTGCACTAACTATTAATAAGCGCCAAATTAAGAATTTATTGAGGGAAAGATTGTAGTTATTAGTTAACAGTTAACCTATTCTAAAGTGTCACCGAAAGTTTTAATGGATAATGTTTGCTAAACTTTTCCCATAAAAACTTTCTAGGTTGACTGGAATTACTTTAGAGATCATTTTATGCCGAGTGTGCTCTTCTTTTCAGTTTGCGGACATCACTCTAAATCGCATTATGTCCTAAATGGACCTGCTCTGAGTCATTCCAGATCTTTGATGAGAATTAAATGTCTTTTGTAGGTTTGCCACATTGGAAAGTAATGGTTTGCTTTTCTACAATGGTCGGTTTAATGAGAAGCACGACTTCCTTGCATTGGAGATACTGGATGGACAAATGGTTCTTAAATACTCCACAGGTAAAAAATAAATAAATAAATAAATAAAAGTTAGTTTGTTTCAGAACATTTGTATAAATCCTGGACCAGTTCATGATTCTACAATTTAAATCTGATCATCTAATATATGTTGTAGTGTAAATTTTTCTCTCAGTAATATCAACTTCTGACCTCTGTGTGACCTTTGCACAGGTGAGTCGTCTACTCAGGTGAGTCCATACCTGCCTGGCGGAGTGAGTGATGGCAACTGGCACACCGTTCACATCCATTACTACAACAAGGTGAGCAAGTCCTCTAAAAAAGTGGTATGGTAACAGTCACTTTCATTTATTCATAATATAGTCATGTGCTTTGCATTTGTGTACTCATGAGAACTTGTTTGTGCTTGTATCTAGCCAAAGCGCAGTGTGAGCGGTGACGTCCAGGGTCCTTCTGATGAGAAGGTCGCAGTCTTGAGTGTAGATGACTGTGACACGGCTGTTTCGCTGAGGTTTGGCATTCAGCTCGGCAACTACAGCTGTGCTGCACAGGGAAGACAGACCAGCAGCAAAAAGTGAGCATCCACAACCTAATATATCCACCTTTATGTGCTCACATACACTTGAAAAGTGTATCAGGAGATATAAGCTCAGGAGAACACATTTCTTTCCTTTTGGGTTTTTCTCACAGGTCTCTGGATCTGACAGGCCCATTGTTTTTGGGTGGACTTCCTAACCTGCCTGAAAACTTCCCATTTACTACAAGAGAATTTATTGGCTGCATGAAAGACCTGCATATTGATAACAGACCAGTGGACATGGCAGGATTCATCGCTAATAATGGCACTCTACCAGGTGTGTGTGATTTTTGAAAGTGTTATAATAGTGACGTTCTGTATTCGTGATTCTGATTTCAACATACACTGCCATTCAAAAGTTTGGAAAATCAGTAATGAAAAGTGACATTGTAAAAAAAAAAAAAAAAAAAAAAAAAAAAAAAAAAAAAAAAAAAAAAAGCCACTTTCTATTCATCCATGAATCACAGTTTCCCCCAAAATATTAAGCATTTAAAAATTGAAACATTTAAAATAAGCAGAAATATTTCATGAGCGTACTTTAAATGTATAAAATAGATCACAAACGTACAGTTTTTATTGTATTTTTAATCAAATAAATAGTGGGCATAAAAGACTTGAAGAGAGCAAAAGAGAGTTTTTAAAAAAGTCTTACTGAACCCAAACCTTTGAATGATATTGTACCGTATACCTATAATTTTGAGAGCATTTGTGCTTATTCTTGTCCTATTATTGGCCGTTATTATGGGGATTGTGATGTTTATGTGACTGGCTGCGACAGTTGTGAGGTTACGCTCTGTGTCTGTATTAGGTTGCAGTGCCAAACTGCCTTTCTGTAAATCGAACCCGTGCCAGAATGGCGGCACATGTCGGGTGAGCTGGGAGACATTCTCCTGTGACTGCCCTGTGGGATTTGGAGGAAAGGACTGTAGCTTAGGTGAGACCCACATAAAAACACAAAACTCATTCATGCATAAAATATTTCTCTGTTGACCCTTAGGTAATTATTAAACCAGAATGCCAGTATCAAACAGGAACTATTACTAAATGTTAATGTCCCGATGACATCACTGATGATGTTGTTGTCGTAATGATTCTTTCACAGTGATGTCCCACCCACATCGTTTCCTTGGAAACAGTGCGCTGTGGTGGGACCTGAAGAATGAAGTCACCATCACTACACCCTGGTACATGGGACTGGTGTTCCGCACCAGATCAAAAGAGGGGGTTCTCCTACAGGCTCAAGCTGGACAGTACACCAACTTGATCTTTCAGGTATACACGCTGTTTGACTTTCTTTCCTGTACCGATGTATTTATTTATTTATGTGTTTCTTGCTTTATTTATTTTGTGGAGCCAATAAGTTAAAGTGCTCGGCCCGGCAAAGCGAAATTAATTTTGATGATTTTTAAATGAATGTTTGGGTAGTTGACAAATAAAAATTGGACAGTGCCCTGTGGTGAGACATAGCAAAAATGTAAAAAAAAAAAATTGCATGAGAGGTTTATCTTTTCTTTACACGTTTACATCACACCACAGGACACTTTCATACGTCAACTATCTGTTTACTTTTACAAAAGTTTACATTTAAAATGGATTAAATGTAAATAAGTTTCAATTTGATTAAATTTTATTTATTTTAAATTTTAATTAAATCTGATGTTAATATTTACAGGGTTTTTTTCAATAAATAATCTAATTGGTGGAAAGAGGAAGTTAAAGGAAGAGGAAGATGAAAACCCCTGCTGTGTGTGTTTCTGGTTCCAGGTGGTTTCGGGTCAGCTGGTGTTTTCTGTGGCACGGGGTTCGACTCGGCCGGTCAGGTTGAGACTGGATCAGGTTCAAGTGTGTGATGGACGCTGGCATGACCTACAGCTCGAGCTCCGTGATGTCAGGAGTGGCAGAGAGACTAGATATATCGCTACAGTCCGACTGGACTTTGGACTGTATCAGGTACACACAAACACATACACCCACACATAAGTGGTCCTCTAACCCCTATTATGTTGCTGACTGACTGTTATAATCCTGTGTTGTAATCCATAATCTGGAATATATGAATATCAGATCCTAATCTTTCTGGATTAAACTACAAATCAGACACAGATCCACTGGTTAAGTGATTAAACACTTATTTGCATGCAACATAACTTAAATCAACTAATCTAACCTCACTCTTTCTCCATCCTCTGCCTATCTTCAAAACTGTCTCTGTCACAGGGAACAGTCATTGTCGGCAATGAGATTAATGGTGTAAAGGTGAAGCATCTACATGTAGGCGGAGTTTTAGGGTCAGGAGAGGTGCAAAATGGGATACGTGGCTGCATTCAGGTGCGTCTTTGTAACTTCAAGTCATTTCTCTTTTTATAATAACCTTATTTAATCTTAACTGTGCTCAACGCTCTTCTGCCTTCTGTAATGTATGAATTATTGGTAGTTTTGAATTCCTAATGGTGTCATTAGTTTTTAACAAGCAGACAATTAGTTGAATAATTAATGAGAACTTAGAGAACAGACATAATATAAAGGTTTTTTTCAAATGTGCACTCAGGAAAGCCTTTACCAACTAAATTTCCATTTATAGTGATGATTAGAATTTACATTTATTAAAACAAAAGACATACATTTTATTATTATTCACTTTATTAATAGTATATTTAAATTTTATTATTATTCATTTTCTTTGTCAAAATAATGTTTTTTTAAACATCTGTGATTTTTTTTTTTTTTTTTTTAATAAAATAAATTTGATCAAAAAGTGTTTTTTAAAATGTGTTTCATTTATTTTTTTTATATTTGTCATTGTGCCATTATTTGAGATGTGTGTGTCATTAATTGGATGCATATCTGCGTGCTTATCCTCAGGGAATGCGTCTAGGGGTGCGTCCTGATTCCCCTGCGTTGCCCCGCCCTTCCAGAACTATCAAGGTGGAGACAGGCTGTAATGTTGGCAACCCGTGTAACTCCTCCCCTTGCCCCGGCCACAGCCAGTGCACAGATGAATGGGATCGACACACCTGTGTTTGTGAACCAGGTAAGATGTACAGAATGTATAAAATTCAAACAAAAAGATGTACAGAATGTACAAAATTCAAAGCAAAAAATTCTACTTATTTCTAAATGTTGAATCCCAAATATTTTTTTTCAGTTTTCAGTGTGGTGTCAGACATCTGTACAGTCTATATATGTATTAATAATATATAGAGCACGTCAGTGGTTTCTGTTAACAGCCTGACAGTTCACCCCCACAGAGTACATGATATACATTACAAGTGCCCATGTTGGTATGAGCTCCCATCACGTCTAAATGAAGATACAGACTCGTTCACTTCATTATCATGCCGTTAAAGTTGCATCAGCCCAGTGTTATTAATAGTGCTGTGCAGAAAGAGAAATCAAAGCCTCCCCTCATAAACTCTGAATTAATTTCTCAGACCTCCTGATAGAGTAAACCCACACATACAACATCTCTCTTTCTCTCTCTCATACACACTCACACACACTCTCTCTCTTTCTCTCTCTCTCACACACACACACACACGAGTGCCTAAATTTAAAAACAGAAATATCTCTCCTTCTTGCTCTGTTGTTTGTTAGATTCCTATGCATAATTTAACAGTTTTAATAATTCTCAGTACTGCAGCCTCTGAGCCGAATGTGTACTGAATAAAGTTGCTTTTTCTGAAGACTTTATTGTAATCCTGTAGTGACTTCTATAGCATTCAAAGCAGTGGAAGGCTTCATCAGACGAGCATATGATTGTATTACTGCATTCCATTGCTGATTTTCTTCATTCATCTTAATAGGGTTTGCACACTTTTGAACAGTAGTTCAAACATCTCCCTGCTGAAAGAGAGAGAGAGAAAAAGGGGGTTATTGTGTCTTTTGATCACTTGTCGTGCAGATGGAGGCTTTCTATATGACTCTGGTGAAGGAGAGATCAAGGCTATGCTGTTTTGTTGGCTGTTTTGTGCAGAGAGTGAAATACTTTCAGTTCATTCATTTCCTGTGTGTTTTATGCCTTAAATTCAATAAATATGTATGTGAGGTGTGTGATGTTTTCCCCTCAAGTGAATTTCATTGTTGTAGATTTAATTGGGGCATGTGTGTCTTTTCCTTTATTATCTAGGATGAATTTCTTTGTATCATAATTTTTTTTGCATTATTCCCCCCCAGATCCATCTATAATGTTAGTCATGTTTTATTTTGGCTTTTGACTGTTTAAACAGGCGTGTTTTTTTGTCTCTATGCCTTTAAGCCACCTGAAATGAGTAACAAGCTGAGGGTTCGCTGTCATATCCAATATATTTGGCACTTCCTCATCCTGCATTGCATTCCTTTAGGTTCGCAAAAGCATTCACGCTGAAATGTGTCACTCAGTCTGTCGAAGTTGAATTGATGTGATGTTTTCGGTGGATAATCTTTTTTGAGCTCCGACATCTCAAAAGATCACAGAAAACTTGATTTTAAAGTCTTTCTGGTATACAAAACACTCCCTTAACACTCCCTACATCTGCTATTGTTTTCTAAAACAACTCTGTGATAGCAATTACGGTGCTTATACTTTTCACTGAAATTAGCCTAAGAATGGCAAAGAAAATACTTGTTGGAAAAATATTGTGTTACATTTTTCATTTACAGGATTCTACGGTAAAAGCTGTATGGATGCATGTCAGCTGAACCCATGTGAAAATCAAGCAAAGTGTCACAGGAAGCCCAGCTCCTCACATGGATATATTTGTGATTGTGAGGACAATCACTATGGACAGTACTGCCAGCACAGGTACACATTAACACATCCCACATATATATATATATATATATATATATATATATATATATATATATATATATATATATATATATATATCCAACTATATTTGCTTATGTTTACTTGAAGTTATTCCACTCCAAAAAACAAAACAAAAACATTTTTTGGGCTGGAAAACAAGACAAAAATAAAGAAAAAAAGGATTTCCGCCGCATACCTTCTTTCCTGTAGCCCAGTTACTGTTATTCTAACTATAATCTCCAATAAATTGAGAAGCAAAATGTACCAGTAAGATAATCAGTGAGAGATTGACAAAGACTTTATTGATGCATTCAGATTTACGGCTAAATTTGTGTGCATGTGTGAGAGTTTTCTGTCACACTAATCCAGTGTTCAAAGCTTATCCGAAAGACTGGATGTGTATGGCGAATAAGTTTGTGTTCATGTTAATGATGCATTTGTTCTGCTTAGCCGCATGTATGTGTGTGTGCTTAAGGTTTGCTAGCTTTGAACGGATGAAAGTAGACTTAAGTTTACCGACAGACTGTGACTCATGTGACCCTAATTCAACCCCTACCTCAAACTCACACGCCCTCATCCAAATCCTTCACAACAGCGGCAATCTCATCTGCTCTCTTTTATCTGTTGGCTCCATCTCTCTCTCTCTCTCTGTGTGTCACGCTGTCTCGCTCTCCATGTCAGATCTGCCCTAGATACATAGGTATTTGATCAAATCTAACTGTGTGTGTGCGTTTGTAGGGTCGAGCAGCAATGTCCTCGTGGTTGGTGGGGCAGCCCAACATGTGGACCCTGCCACTGTGAAGCCAGTAAAGGCTTTGACACCGACTGCAATAAGACCACTGGACACTGCCACTGCAAGGTACAGGCATACTGCTATACTGAATGTTTATACAGTCTTATACAATAAGACATTTGCACTAGAGTATTATTCCAGTCTACTGTGTCACAGGATCCTTCAGAAATCATTCTGTAATGTTGACTTGGTGCTCGAGAAGATTTCTTATTTTCAATGTTGAATCTGTGTTTTAATTGCTGGCTTTGATACTTAAACCCACTTGAACAAGTTTGCTCTATACACTCACTAACATAGGAACACAAACATACTGTTTCAGTGTAAGGATCAGCAGTTACAGTAAAACTGTTCCAACAACCAGCAGCTTCATAAACATGCAGAGCGTTATGCTCAGAGGAAAACTCCATGTTCCTGACCTTTTAGAGTTTCAGGAGACTAAAAACAGCCTGTGGTGAATCGTCAATGCATTTTTAGCAGTTCAAGCTTTTTAGACACACATTTTTCATTCAATAGACACACTCCAGCTTTACCTTATTTTCAGAATGTATTATTAAATCAATATATAGAGCATATAAAATAACGAAGAAATTAGTGAGAATAGAAACTGGAGATTTCATGTATTTCCTGCCAAAGCACCACAGCTTTAAATTGAAATCATCATTTGTACAACTGCAGGTATTTTAGGTTTCTCTTAAATTTCTCTTAATAGTAGCATGTTATATTGCAATTTCCTGTATACAGTATGCATTTTGCCAGCATGTAGAGATAATATCTTCCAGTCTTTAAATGGTTGTAGTCAAATTTACACATTCTTTTGACTTGGTACTATTTATAGGAGTGAATGCCCACATGTTCAATTGTTCATACTGTATAGCTGGTCTTGGAAGTGTTAATTGGTTTGTGAGTGTGTGTGTGTGTGTGTGTGTGTGTGTGTGCTTAAGTGTAATTAAGAGATTAAATGTGTTCCTCACTCTGGGGTGCTGTAATAAAGCTTTACTCACCCTCACGCTGTACATCAGGCTTTTGATTACCCGTATATTGCACTCCGATCCCAAAGGAAAACACAAACACTCACAATCTTATCAGGCTTTTGAAATATATGAAGGAATTTTGTCTATTTGTTTTTGTTGTGAAAGCGTGTGTTAATATGGATGTTTTTGTGTGTGTTAGGAGTTTCATTACCGACGGCGGGGCAGTGATGTCTGCCTGCCATGCGATTGCTATCCAGTGGGCTCCTTCTCAAGGTCATGTGACCCGGAGAGCGGCCAGTGCCAGTGTCGACCTGGAGTGATCGGCAGACAGTGTAACATGTGTGACAATCCATTTGCTGAGGTCACACAAACAGGCTGTGAAGGTACAGTAAACACCCATTCACCTAACCATCAATCCTTCCATGTTCTCTCCATATTTGTTAATCACTTCCTCACCCGATTTTCTTAGTAATCTATGATGGCTGTCCAAAGACCATAACATCAGCAATCTGGTGGCCCAGAACAAAGTTCAACCTACCTGCTGCTGTCCCCTGTCCCAAAGGATCAGTAGGTGAGTAAGTGTGTTGATTCACATCTGTGTCCTTTATGTGTCTTTTTTTTGAAGTCCATCTAATGCATTAGTTCTTTTTTTTTTCCCCCAAAGGAACTGCAATTCGGCACTGTGACGGAGAGAGAGGATGGCTCGACCCTGATCTGTACAACTGCACCTCTCCTCCTTTTGTGGAGCTGAACACAGCTGTGAGAAACTATTTACATCTTTACCATCTATTCAATACAGTTAGGCTTATTTCATTAATTATTAATGATATTTCATGATATAACATTTTTGGCAGAAAATTTTGTATGGATAGATATTACAATTCTGTGCAACTGTATATACTGTATGTACATACATGATTTATATGATTTGATTTTGAATTGACATAATTGTATTAATTATTTTATGAAAATGTACATATAGCTGAAATTAGCATGCACATTTTTAATATTCAGCACAGACCAATGCGTAAAAAAAAATTCATATTATTTATGTAATGTAATAGAGCCCATACATTATTAAGTGTTTCTTAGGATTTGGACGTTGCTGAATATTACATAACTCATGTAATAATTATACTTACGTAACATCCAAAAATCTTTATTTTTCACAAAACTGAACCAAAACTCTTCAAACTGCTTAATTGTCATAAATTTATTTAATATGCATTACGCAAAGCTCATGTAGACACAGGATGTGTGAAACAGGCTAAGATCCATAAACTTTACACAGTATTGTTGGGTTTAATGGATTAAATATTAAAAGTAGATCCCAGCTGCAGAGCATCGTCAATTTAGGGTCAAAGATTACAGGTTCTGCACAGCTGGATTTGTCTGCTTTGTGTGGAAGAAATGTTCTTAGGAAGTCTTTGACTATCTTAGGTGATACCTCCCGCATTTTGTATGTAGAATTTGAGCTACTTCCTTTAGGCAGGTGATATATAGCACCCAAATGGAGGACAGTTAAAAATTCAAGGTCTTTTTTTCCTAAATGCATTCTTGACTATAAATACTTATTTAAAACAGAAACAGTTTTGTCATGTTTTGTCATAGTTTCTTTACTTTCCTTTTTTTTTTTTTTTTTTTTTTTTATAAAACTTGTATGTTTTGTGAGGTTTGATGGTGCATAAATTGCCCTGTAAAGGGACTCATAAAGATTTTACAACTACAACTCCAAGTATTGGAGCTGCATGTCTGTGTTACATAACCATTTTTTCTTTGTGTGTGTGTAGCTGGAGGCTTTAGAGAGAAATGAGACAGAACTCAACACCATCATTGAGAAAAAACTGGCCCATCAGCTTCGTGATGTCACAGAAGCAACAACCCGTCTCTATG